>NW_015510309.1:0-1752 GCF_001515645.1 Sinocyclocheilus grahami
AAAAAAAAGAGATTATAGCACTCCACCAACCAGAGTCCCTGTTTTGGAGTCCAGGGTGTAGGTGATTTCAGGGAGATTGGCAGTGTGAAGTGGTTTGTTGTCTTTGTACCAGCTGTAGGTGGCAGCAGGAACACTCAGTTTGTCTTTACAGCGGAGCTCCGCAGAAAATCCTCTCATGACTGTTTCTGGAACCTCACAAGACGGCGCATGTGGCGGCACTGTCCATGTAAGACAGAGTTGCATTACATGATCATATTGCTCACTGATAGAAAGGTCGTGTTTACGACTAAGAGTTAGGCATATTGTTGGTGCAACTGCACATGTAAATAATGAAAATGAAATTACAAGATTGAATAATTAAGAAGATTTTCATTCCCACCAAGCACATTGAGGGTGACAGTGACCTCCCCCAGCTTGATTTTGTCCTGACGGGCTGTGACTTCACAATGATACACTCCTGAGTCTTTCTGTGTCACACCACGAAGGGTCAGTGTTGCCCCATCGATGGATGCACGGCCCTTAAATGAACCTGGTAATGATGAGAGTAAGTCAGAACATTTTATAGAAAAATAAATGTAATGAAAGTACAAAACTAATATTCACTGAAAGACAATCAAATTTACTGGGCGAATCAGTTATTTCAAATAGAAATCCATGCAATCTGTAATTTCTTGTGGGGGCAAAAGATTTCCTGGTGCAGCTTGGTTTTAAAGTGACTTCTGTGTGAGCTGTGCCTTATACATTGTTACACTGTATTGACAATGGACCTTTTCTGACCTCAAGTATAGCCAAAATTTTACTAATGTGTAATTTGCTCCCAAAAGTCATGTAAATGACTCACTTCCTCTTTTAAAATGACAAAATATCTAAAGCAATATACAAATGTTAAGATGAGGGACATGTTTAGGGACTGGGTTGCAGTAAATATGGAAATGGGCAAAACAACAACCTACCTGTAAAATCCCCATCAAAATAAACATACGAAACATCTTTGCCTCTCTTCTTCCATTCAACACGCGGGTTTGTTTCTTTCTCTGTCCTGAACTCACAGGAGAGAACAGCATCTTTTGCAAAGAACAGACAGAAGTATCAAAATCAATACGGTCTGAAAGCTTTTATATAACTAAACATGTCAAGCTGTTTATCTGAAGACTAATGAACTTACTTGTGTTTTCATGTACCTCCACTTTGGCTTTGCTTGTCGTCACAGTAACAGGATCTGAGCTGGGAGCTGGAGGAGAGGGAAGATACAAATTAACACTTGAAAGTTGTAACACACTACAAAAATTCCCTCCCACAGCATATTTATAATAGCAAACTATGGGGCAATCGACATGTTTGCCCTAGAGTTTCTGATAAGGACAAACTGAAATTCTCACACATAGTTGATATAAGCTTAACTTAACCCAGAATGTTTGTTTAAATGAGACTGACTCTTGCATTGTGTAATATTTAGGTAAATAGGAAGAATACAGAAAACAGATTTGAGTTTCTCCTCAAATGTGAAACCTCACTAACATTCACCCCCACTCTGGTGGTGCCAGGAACAGGGATGTGTAGGAATTTAAGTAATGGATGGATGTTCTCACACAGTCTGGCTGTGTTTAGTGGGGGATGGCAGTCCAAACCAAGCCTGATAACCTCCTCACTCACTGAAAAACATGCCCTTCTGGGGACAGTGAGGGAAAACACTTTCCTTTACCTGTATAAGTCCTTCTCTATAGTCCGCTGGATGTGTTGACAGTAGAAAAC
>NW_015510309.1:2879-4377 GCF_001515645.1 Sinocyclocheilus grahami
TTGGTAAAACATAAATAAATACCCTTAAAACAATATATCTTTCTTCCACACCTCTTTCTACAGGCCTATTTACATTTTATGACAATTGTGGATAACATCACATTGTCGTATGCACTGTAAAAAAATATTTTGCCTATAACTAAAAAAAAATGATTAGTATGGAAACCAAATGTATTGTTTTTATTCAAATAAAAGTTAAATTTATATAATTTAAACTACGGGGGCTGTAGAATGCTTGAATCTGATTGGTTGACGAACGTGATAGGAGGAAGGGATATTTGTGGATGGCTCTGAAATATTTCCCATTTGAATTCCCTTTTCTGACTGTTTGTTTACCTGCTCCACTTTAGAGTAGAACTCAACGAACTCACGTGCATGTCTACGCTAAACATCAACACTCATTTAGAGGGTTAAGAAACCTTACCAAACGTAGGCTACAGCACAATTATATCTTAAATTGTTTAATTTCTATTTTTTACAAGAATGTCATTGTCAAAGAAGATTTCAATTTTTGGAAATCAGACTGGCATGTGGATGTCCCATGGAACCTCAAGCTCAGCTGGGGGTTGGATTTTACTTCATTGCTTTAAGGGTACATTTCTGTTTTCAGACTGTGATCCAAATGGTCGGTATGTTTGTCTTTTACTTGAATTTTAGACATGATGTTTGTTGTTATCAATCTTTATGGGGGTGGGACGGGGGTTATTGACAATACTAATATTGATAGATGGCCCCCAAAATCAAGTAATTCTAACTCTTAACTACTTAAAGAAACAAAAACAACGCAAAAGAAGAAAATAATTATGGCAGTAATTGGGAGAAGACTAACTATGACATTTGTGAATATTTTAGTAAATTCAGTTGTGACTTGGCTAAAAAGAGAAAATCCTATGAGAATAAAGTTATTTCTAAAACTGCTAATCTTGTATCTAAAATCACTAAATGCTCCTTTTGTCAGAGTGACACTGAAACTCTTCTTCATTTGTTTTGGTCAGGCAATTATTATTTTCAACTCTGGAATGATGTTAGTTTATTTATATTGAGTAGGCTATACTATCTATTTTTTTAAAGGATAAAACAGTATTTACTTACAATTTCACTTTTGTTTAAAGTGAAAGCACTCTTAACATACAATTTGCACAGATCACAAACTGTTGCTCATATGCAGGGAATGGACACATGTCTCAGAGCATATGCGCCGCGCAGCATTCTGACGGGAGTGTGCACACCATCTAGAAGAACTGAATTTTGTTACTCTAAATGAAATGGTAGAAACTCTGAGGGGTAAATTGAAAATACAGTTCATAACTTTCATAGATAATTTGAGTATATATTTAGGCCCATCTGTTGAGAATTTAACAACATTAAATTATTTTTAAAGTGTTAAAGTTAAACCCTTGCAATTAGAACTAGAATTGGCTGCTAACACTGAGAAAATAGCATAATGTTTATGTGCAGTATATATATATATATATATATATATATATATATGTGTGTG
>NW_015510309.1:12002-12460 GCF_001515645.1 Sinocyclocheilus grahami
TCAAAGCATGCAAATACACGCACATGAGGACTGTAGCAGGCAGTGTAGAAATCCCATCCAGGACATGTCCAGGAAAAAGAGGATGTATATGGTCACTCTAGCACAATATACATAGACTAAAAGTAACATCAGGTTGAAGGCAGTATGTGACCTGAAAGTCAATCTAATCAAAGATTATTTCTTAAAAGGATGATTAAATATAAAGCAACCTAACAAATAAAAGCAGAAAAAAATACGTCCAAACTTTTGTAGCCTATACCTCAGACTGAAGTGATTTGGTGCTTCAAAACAAATACTTAAAAGAGAAGCAAAAAAATAATAAAATATTATGAGGTCTTAAAGTGAGAAGCATGTGCTCTCAGAAACATGACAAGACAAAGGCCATAAAACTGTCTTTTATAAGAAGCACTGATTGGATCTCACAGCACTGAGAGAAACGCAGGTGAAGAGTCAATACC
>NW_015510310.1:0-1458 GCF_001515645.1 Sinocyclocheilus grahami
AAAAAAAATATCAATAACAAAATCAGAAAATAAATAAATAAAATGAAATAAAAATATGGGTATATTGAGGGTCTTTAAGCATTTGTAAGTTTCATTCCCTTACTAAATATGTATCTCTTCCAGGTCAAAATGAATCGAATGCATTATGAGGGTTAAAGGTTTGATTTTCTGTGATGTACTGAACTTTCCTGAATTGAACTCATTTTATAGTTGATGAACTACTGCCTTTTTAAAGCTGCTTTAGAGCAGCTTTCACTGATTCTGTTACTTCCCTGTTTAATACTGTGAAGCTGTTTTGAAGAAAACCATTTATATTGTATGAAGTGCTATAGAAATAAAGCTGACTTGACATTGTTTTTTGCATATTCTGCTGATTTGTCATCAATATAATCTTTTTTTTAAATCTCTTGACAGACACAAAGGAACTACTGGCCTGACTAAGCCATCAGAAATAAATCCTTATTGTTGAACCCTGTTAGTATCTTGTAGTATCTGACTGCTTCACTTTACTAGTAGCTTGGCAAAGCTACAGTCTCAAAGTAGTTTCCTCAACACTGAAAGAAGAACACGCAGAGAGCTCAGACTCATTACTCTGACCTCTCAGGTTTCTGCATGTTTCTGGAACAGAGAGCAGTGTGAGGTCATGTGACCTGTTTGTGGACATGACTCAACAGACGGGATATTCCCAAAGATCATCAACCTGCGAGCGGACATCACTGATGTACTTCAGACACATTTACAAATGTACATTTACACTACACTCATCTTACATACCAAAACTAGGACATTTCTGTTAACTACGATAAGACAGTGTTCAGAAATTAATCAGGTTTCGTAGCAAAAAAGCCCCTGAAAGTGACAAAAATCCTCCAGATATTTAAAATATGACAGTGAATTTCTCTGTCATTATCTGCTATCAAACATGTCATACAAACAAAATAAAGGTTCTCCATGGAACCTTTCAATTTGCACAAAAGGTTATTTAGAGTGGAAAAAAGGTCCTTCACAATATTAAAATGTTCTTCACACGAAGAAAAGATGGTTCTTTTAAGAACTGTTCACTGAAAGGTCCTTTGGCAAACAAAAAAATGGTTCTATGGCATCACTGTGAAAATCTCCTTTTAATTCAAAGAGTGTAATATCTAATAATGGTGTTCAATGGTAAAAATCAATCCCAGGGGCCAAACATTGCTTTTAAATGCAGCTCACTAGTTCTGTAAGAGTTAGAGAGAAATCCTTCAGATCAGGTCAGTGTGGTGCTCTTACCTCTTTGATTGCAGACATAATGAGTTTCTCATAGTAGTGCAGAGGTGCGTGAGGTGTGTTCATGTCATATCCGAATCCGGCCACCGCCACCTCATCACAGCTATGAAGAGCCATCGTAATCGCAACAGTCCCCAATGTAGGAATATTCTGGAAAAACCAAACACTTTTAGTATTGCATGTCGAGAAGTGTTC
>NW_015510310.1:2490-2806 GCF_001515645.1 Sinocyclocheilus grahami
GCTCAACAATAAGGATGACCCACTGACCCGGAGCCAGTGTGAGAGAGTTTAGGATCATTTCAGTACATTTTGATCATGTACATAAATAGATTTATTTATTTATTGTTTTTTTTTGTTTGCTTGTTCGTCAGTCTGTACACTTTTAGGGAAAATCATCTTAAAGTATCTATCTGGCTATCATAGATGAGTGACTTCTTGTGCAATGGTAAAGAGGTAAAAAATACAACACAATTATATTATTAATAATTCTCCCTCTCTCTCTCTCTCGCTCTCTATTGTAGCGAATCAGCTCATGGGGAAATATGAATAATTAACC
>NW_015510310.1:7303-8926 GCF_001515645.1 Sinocyclocheilus grahami
AATCATAAACCCTTTGTCAACAAGAAATTTTGTCCCTGACAACATAAACACTTGTCTTGAAGCTCATTGTATAGGCTTGTCTTGAAACGAGCATATGTTTGTCATCTTAAAAACGTCAAAAATGACAAAATGAATGACATCTGACTTCCGGAAACCTTCCATTGCAAAAGTAAAACTTGCGATTAATCTACTCAAGCACATGCATCTCTAAATAAATTGAAAAAGACATTGAAGTTGAATCAACATAACGAGTCAGTCACTGACTAAACTTTTAGTGATTCACTTACTGAATCACAAGTCATGACTTTCGCTCATATCTGATGTGCACATCCACACACATACTTTCTCTGATGGGTAATTCCCAAACCCCTTAGTTTTTGGCTAAAAGAGTTCCCGACACATTTCTGCGTGATGATGTTAGGCTGTAACCTGTGGCCGTGGATCGGGCCCTGTGTTTCCCTGCGCTGGAAGCCACTGCGGCTCATTCACTACAATGGCTGCTCTCATTCACTCTGACACTTTGGAGGTGCGAGTCGCAGACGTTATCACAGAATCCATCAGTTTCCAGCGGGCTGACACACACTGTTGCATTCATAAACCACTGTGGTTTTCTGCAGCCGTCTGTGGCGTAGTACGGGCCGCTGACCCTGACATTGACCCCCAGCCCTCTGTCTGCACATGTCTGAGTCACCAGAATCTGAGGACACTTGACACTCATAAACACCATTGTATTGCAGTGTGTAAGCTGAAGATGTCATACAAAGCATCTAATGATTCATAAGACATGAGCTCTGTTCCAAACCATAGCGAGATGCCTACCTAGACAGCATGCTCAGTATCACAGGAATGGTCCGGATCAGACCGCTGACAGAAAATAGGAGATCACCAGAGACTTCAGAAAAGAAGGATCCACTAAATAGCTTTCAAATTGAGTTTGTTGGGTTAAACATTTAGAGTCTCATTGTATCTTCTTGAGTAGAACTAAATCTCATTCTTTCTCTAAATCATTCTTTCTAAATGTTCTCAAATCATTGCAAACCTTCTTGAATGTTCTCAATTTTGAGTAACATCACATCATCTTAGTCAAACTGAATCTTCTTTGTTTCTTTTTAAATCTTTTATAAATCTTCTTGTGAAACGCTTTTAAAATGTTCCTTCGCTTCACATCCTCTCAAAAAATATTTTTCTTAAACATTCTTGAATGTTCCCAAAGTTGTTACATCATATCATCTTAGTCAAATGAAATCATCTTTTCAAATTAAGTCACTTCATGCAAAAAAAGTTCTTGCAATGTTCCTTCTCAGGTCACATATCAGATCTTAATTTGAGAACAGTTAGAGAAGAAGAATAGATTACAGATTTTTCTCTCTCAAATCTTCTTAAAGGAACATGCCATTATTTTTTAAAATAGGCAAATTTTCCAACTCCCCTAGAGTTAAACAGTTGAGTTTTACCGTTTTCGAATCCATTCAGCCGATCTCCGGGTCTGGCGGTAGTACTTTTAGCTGCAGCTTAGCATAGATCATTGAATCTGATTAGACCGTTACCATCTCGCTAGCTGGGGACTATTTTCATGCACTGCGTAATATCATTGCGGCTGCTGCACCCATGGTACGGCAGCAA
>NW_015510310.1:9106-10712 GCF_001515645.1 Sinocyclocheilus grahami
AAAATGAGCCTATTTTCAAAAATAGTGGCGTGTTTCTTTAAATGTTCTTAAATTTGAGCCGCACCAAATCATCTTAGTCAAATCTTGTGTTTTCAAATTCAATCATCTTCTTGTGAAATGTCCTTACAATGTTTTCCCTCTTCTTTTGAGTAAAATTTTCTGTAATCTCTTCTTCTTAAAATGTTCTCAAATGATCTCAAACCATCTCAAATGGCCTCCAATTTGAGTCACATCAAATCATCTTAGTCAAATTAAATCTGTTGATCAATAATTTTTTTAATCATCTTGTGAAATGTTCTAAAATGTGTTAGTCAAATGAAATATTTTCAAATTTAAACATTTTCCTAATCTTCTTGTGAAATATTCTTGCAACATTCCTTCTCTACTTGAGTAAAATCAAATCTTCTCAAATTTACTGTCGTCACTTCTTAAATGTTCTCAAACCATTTTCAATGACCTCAAATTTAAGTCACATCAAATCTCAAGTATTCTCTAATCTGCTGTTAAATAGTGTTAAATTTTCTCGGTTCTTCTACAATGTTCTCAAAAAGATCTCAAACCTTCTTGAATGATCTCAAAGTATCTCACAACTTCCTGAATGTTCTCAAATTTGATTTGCATCAAATCATCTTAGCCAAATTAAATATGATCTAATCTTTTCTCCTTTAGTTTTTTTAATCTTCTCTTCTAAAATGTTCTTTCAGTGTTCCTTCTCTTCTCTTTTGCAATTAGTCATCCAAAGCAGCCCGACATGACTCACTGCACCAACAGTGGAAACAACAGCAGCTAGTTTATTGACCCCTTGTCCACCTGCTCATGTTTGCCTTTCTATTTGGCCATGTTTGAAGCTGATTTCAAAGAGGAGACAAAAGCAGAGGACAGCGACGTCCTGTCCACAGCTAGGTCAGCTGACACGTCCAAAACCTGGTCTAACATCTCACATATGGTGGCATTAGTCTAAACTGGCTGAGCTAAGACTGCCGATGATTTAGCTGTTTTGACGCATCATTTACGACAAGACATCTTGGCCGCTCTTTTGCTTTCAGAAGACATAGCTGCCATTTAATTCCAAATCAACTGAGATTCAAGTAATGAGAGCATTTCTGCGTCAAAGAATCACAAGCGAAGACTACGGCCAATAAACACACACAAAGGAAAAAACATCTACTTCTTCTCTGACCTCCCAATTATCCTCATCATTATTCCTGTCTGAATGTTTTGAACGGAAGAATATTTACTAGACAGTCTGCACACTTCAAAACCTTCACCGAATTAACACGTTCCGCTTAATTTCACGTGTAAATTAGAGCCGTGATTGTAGCATGCAGTAGGACGTGAATGAATGTCTCACATGGACGGGTCAGTGACGGATAATGCTCTCAGAGTGGAAGAGACATTTTAACTGAAAACAATTATCTGAAGAATTTATTTCACTGGTCTTTCCTGCAAAGTTTTTCAGTTTAAGTCTGTTTATCATTACACAAAATTACACATAAATTCGACTTAAATTGGTTCATTTATTGTTCAGTTTGTTCAGTAAATCACTGTTTTGGCAGTAAACAGTAATGGATCTATTTAAAACACACGCTATGGCTTGAAACTATTT
>NW_015510310.1:11729-12459 GCF_001515645.1 Sinocyclocheilus grahami
AAAATAAAATAAAATAAATAATAATAATCATTATTATTATGATACAGAGTCACTGAAAATTATCCAGCGCTAAAAGTGTGGCAACAGAAATATTACAAGTAACTCCTCACGACCGGTTACACACCGGTGACTTTTATTAGAGCGCTGTGACCTGGGGATCCAAATAATGCGGAAACGTCCTTGAGCGGAGTGTACTAGAGTCAGCTTTCATCATGGGAGAAGGTCCTCTAACAGAAGAGAGGCCAGATGTGTGGGCCATTTTCATTAGCATTCTGGCGATAACGCAGAGAACGAGCTGCTTGACTAAACCCAAACCCGGGAGATAAGGTGGCCGTTCTCCAGCCCGGACCACACAATTAAGCACATCACTGAGCTCCTGTCAGTCACCTGAGGAAACTCTACACTGGCTGACTCACAAAGACATCGGCCTCGCACACAGCTGCATATCAAAGACACGGCAAACACAAAGCCCACATGCGTCTCTACAACATTCACCGCAATGCCAATGCAGTTTCATAGGTACCTGTGGTGACAAACCTCTGTCCCATATTTCTTAAACAGAACTTTAAAAGTGGTCAGCTTTTGACTCAGATATTTGATTCAGCAATGTCTTGAAACACTCACTGACCTTGCACATCTGTTTTTACCTTGAAAACCCCCTTGAAAACTTTTTTTAATGCAAATTCTGCTGATTTGTCACCAATATGTAACCCTGGAGCACAAAAGCAGT
>NW_015510311.1:0-270 GCF_001515645.1 Sinocyclocheilus grahami
CCCTCGACTTTTCATCACCTTCTGTCTTTGTCCTACTTTTGCTTTGAGTTTTCCCTCCCTCATTTCATTGTCTTACAAAAAATTTTTTCAGAGGGCTTTTCTCAAAGTCTGTTTGTGTCTAAAAGCAAAAAATAAAAAGTTAATTAAGAGAGAAAGTTTAGCAAGTAGCTAAAGTCACGTTGAGAGATTTGATGTCACGTTGTGAAACATGACGTTACAATATGTGAGTTAAAGTGACAACTGGGAGATATAAAATTACAATTAGCCTAC
>NW_015510311.1:1565-2489 GCF_001515645.1 Sinocyclocheilus grahami
GGCCCAGCCAGTCACTCATGACATACTGGTGTTTTGTTGCATAGGTTAAGTAGATGCCCTTCTGCTGGCTCTGTGATGCTGAAATCAGTCTCGACAGCAATCGTACCTGGAGGGACTGTAGTTGTTGCTTTTACTATGTGACATTTTGGCATGTCTACCCGTTTCTGGTGTGTGAATCATTCGAATTTAATCAGCCGTACCACTGTGTGAGGCAATGACAAGCTTGAGAAAGGAAAGCTGAACCTGTTTACACTTTCTTTCATTTCTCTTTAAACTTTTGTTAAGAAAATAATGGATTTCTTTTGAATTTACAGGACATTTATGGTTCTAACTGAATCGCTAACTGTTAAAGTTATTATGCTTGCAGTATGGACTGTGTCCAGTGCTTTGGTGATTAAAGTAAACGGCAGCTCCGGCTGGCTGACTATTTGGTCTCAAGTAAGGCTCTTTTATATTACACCACCAGAATATAAACCATACTAAGACTTGTGACAGATATAATATTAATGTAACATTCATAATTCAAATGCCCTCAAAAATCAGTTTGGCAGTCCCTCTTAGGATATGTTTCAGTTAATCAAAGCAAAACACTTCTATCCTGTCTTCTCCACTTGTTTTCTGCTGTCTGTATGGTATATTGTATCTGCTTACTGTCTGTTTACAATCAGAACAGTTTGGCTGCCTGTAACTTTTCAGCAAGTTTACTTAGCCATGGAGATAAGCAGTTTTTAAGACTTGCTTATTTATACTTGGCAGGAACGCTTTCATCCGAAACATCGAAAGATCTTTTATCAAGATCATCTGCTCTAATGTGGAATGCAAAATGATTGTTGTCACTTTCACAGTCTGCGGTTTGAGACCACATGCACTACAAGCAGACGAACTTCCTCTTCCTTTAGGGACAGATTCTTCTGAAAACCACAG
>NW_015510311.1:4023-4876 GCF_001515645.1 Sinocyclocheilus grahami
TACTTTTCGATAAAGCACACCTGCATATGTGTGGTTTGAAATGTGTAGCATGTTATGCTGGTATCCCCACCAGGCTTAACAAGCTTGACTAGCAAGATAAACCACTGTCTACCAACTTTATCAGCTACGTTTTGCTAGACCAGCATCAAACCCATGCTGGGCTTGTAGCTGTACTGTGGAGAGATAGAATCCTCTGTTTATGTTTAAGATTTTTGTTGAACTTACAAGTGTGTGTGTGTGTGTGTGTGTATTAAAAGCATGTTTTTTCCCCCTATTGTCAAAGATGCATTCATGAAATGAAATCCTCCCAAGGATGGAATAAGTACTTTTTTGCTTTTGACAAAAGGCAAGCCTGAACCTTCATCCAAATCTTTCACTTTTCAGCAAGCTTTTGCTCTTCTTTTGAAATCAACTGCTCTTTCTTTGAGCTGTCAGCAGTATTGCAGTGGTTCCAGTTACATTTTCCCCCCTCTCTCAATGCCTCTTTCACTTTCCTCACCTCTTTCTCTTCATCCACTTGTCTCTCCATGCTGCTCATGTTTCTGCTGGAGATGCTGTTTAGATTGCATCATTTAGGTTAATCAGGATCTCCTTTTGAAAGCCTCTGGAACTAATTAAAATTCTCTGCCTCTTTCTCCCGTTTTCTCACTTGCATTGTTTTTGCTTTTTTTTTTGCTGTTTCACACCCTTGCAGGAGCTCATTGGCATGACAACTGCATTGCCTCCAACATGTCAGCTGAAGATCACAAAAAACACCCAGTGACATAGAATAGTGGTCGACCTATATATCGCCCGATATTTGGCCTTACATTTTTCAAATATCGGCATTGGCTGATAAGTTTTTCTGTTTGGC
>NW_015510311.1:8824-9712 GCF_001515645.1 Sinocyclocheilus grahami
TATATATATATATATATGAGTCATTTAGATTTAAACTTCTTGAAAATGGTTGATTGAAATGTTTTTCAAAACCATATGAATACTTTTTTTTTTCTTTTTAAAGATACTTTTTTTCCCCAACAGACACTCTTGTCATTGATCCTTATAATGTTTTGTGACCATTCAAGGACTTCAGTTTCTCAGTTGTTTTCTAAACCTTTATTTTTCTTGCTTCACAGAAAACCATCATGCTGATGTGGATCATGGTTTCCTGATCAGATCTTCCTGACCACTATCTTCTCTTTCCCTGGACTCATCATTGGCTCAATGATGAACCACACACCCAGCCCCAACATGACAGAGGCCGCCAAGTCAGGGGCGGGCTTGTTGTGCGGCCTGGGCCTGGCCCCGGATCGGGTGCGCTCCCCGGACAGCCTGACGCACACACCCAGCCCGTCAGGGGGAACGCCTAGTTCCAGCCCCCCTCTGCTGCTGTCTCCAGGGCTGGGCTGCGATGGCGGCGGGGACTGGGAGAGCCGCGAGGAATTGCGTCTGCGTGAGCTGGAGGAGGCGCGGGCGCGAGCGGCTCAGATGGAGAAGACAATGCGCTGGTGGTCGGACTGCACGGCAAACTGGAGGGAAAAGTGGAGTAAAGTGCGGGCCGAACGCAACAGGGCGCGGGATGAGGTCAGGCAGCTTAGACAACGTCTGGATGCCCTTACCAAAGAGCTGACGGGGGCACGACGAGAGCGTCAAGAGCTGGCGGCAGAAAACGAACAACTGCGCCTAGAGGCCCAAAGAGTCCTAGCTGAACAGAACTCCCCAGCGAATGCTTCCACTACACCAGCATCCAACTCCTCTGCTTCCACACACTCCAACCAGCCACGGGAACCAGACATCAAGCAGGAC
>NW_015510311.1:11242-12459 GCF_001515645.1 Sinocyclocheilus grahami
TTTTTTTTTTGGTTAGCAAACAGATGCGAAGACAGAGCACCAGCAGAGAGAGGGAAGGAAGAATTAATGTCAGTGTCAAACTTGACCTTCAGAGTCTCAAGCATGATGGATGTATATTTCTGCACAGATATCAAGGGGGGGGGGTAGCCTAGATAGCTAAAGAGACCCTCGGGCTCCTGTGAACAGTGATGATTGCCTGCTGAGAGCAAAACTGGTTTTGGCTTTTTTATTATTCAGCACAGAAATGTCCATCTTTTCAAGTAGTATCAGGCATCCTCATTCAATCTTAGTTAAGTAAACAGATCAGGAAATGGGTTGGTATCAAACAATCCAGTGAGAGTCCTGACTACGCTAACTATTATTTGTCTCCACACACAGGCATGCTGAGGTGTTCCACATGTAAAACTCTATCTGTATTAGAATGCGTTTGGTTCCCCCTGGCGGTAGGGAGGTGTCATTGTGCTTTTATCTCAGTTACTCAACTGTGGCCGTTCTGGGATCGTAGGAAGTTTGCAGCATGTTTAGTGTCTCATGTCTGTCTCCTGAGTCCTGAGGCCCATGTCTTTGATATATAATCCCTACTGTGTGTAGGAAGGAAAGGGGAAGGATGGTGCATTGAACTGTAAAGCCGTTTTTTATTACTTCTCCAAAGAGCTTGTGAATTTCATTCATGCACACAGGAAATAAGGAAAAGGTGCAATGTTATATTTGTTATGTGAATGACAGAGAAAATGCCTCTTCTGTGGTTTGGTTTAATAAGGAGAAAAAGAAAACATGAAAGTCTTTTTTTAAAAAATGTTTTTCATTTGTTTTCTTTGTCTTGGAACATTGACTATGGCAGCGGTTCTCAGCTGGTTTCGCTTCACAACCTTGGTTTTACATTACAAGTCGACTGGCAAGTCAACACAGCATGAGAATTGTTTATCGTACAAAACTAAACAAAAATGTTCTTTAAAATCTTAATATAATTTTAAGTTAAAATATTAGGCTCTCCTTGTTTATTCCTTTTTTGTAAGAGAACTTCTATTTGTTTTAGTCTGGGTTCAGTTTTCTTTATGTAATTTTGTTCATGGTTTTTGAGGATGAAGGCATGTCACGCAGCCTCTCCATATTGCCATATTTTGACCAGCTGCTGCCAAGTAGCAAATGAACTAACCACCAGCCCCCCCACCTCTTTTATTTAGAAAAGTATAAAAGTGTCAATCAAATAAAAAAAA
>NW_015510312.1:0-559 GCF_001515645.1 Sinocyclocheilus grahami
TGTCAAGTATACTTTGAAAAAATGACTGCAGTTTGATATGAAAATTCTCAACAGAATCTTTTTATATCAACATTTCTGATTTCATTCTTTCAAAACCAAATCATCTGAGTGTCAACAACTCTATATTTGATGAACTTTTAGGAGAGATCAAAGTTGATATTCTAAACAGTAGAGGCAGCACAGTTCCTCAACCCCTATAAATTCAACTCTCTCCACCATTCAACCATGTCTCCACCGTGCTTTGACATCACTCACATGCTTTCCTTCTGACCTCAGATTCACTGAGTCACTTAAACATTTGGCACTAGAGAAATTACATAAAAAATGTCTCTACTCACATAAACCAATCAGCTGAAGCCACACCTGAGGTTCTCCAGCAACCACTTAAACACACAGAGAGGTGGACAGAAGTAGCTATGCTTATATGACAGCACACACCACAAACACAAATCAGCCATGTTTATAGCATGTAGGCTTCGTGTGAGAGAGAGATTTGCTGTGAGGGCAAATAAACCAACCAATCTCTCTCTCTCTCTCTCTCTCTCTCTCTCTCTCTCTC
>NW_015510312.1:8674-11010 GCF_001515645.1 Sinocyclocheilus grahami
ATAAACAAGTTAGGTCAAAAGTAATCTAAAAGTAATCAAAAAGTAATCTGTTTATAGAACAAAAGTGTGTAATGTAATGGATTACAAACAAACCCTAACAGGAATCAGTAACGGATTACAATTAGTAAATTATCTCTCCAGCTTAAAATGCATTTACGCTGCATCTAATAAAAAAACTATCTAAAATTAGTGCTGATTAGCAGTAAGAGGCACTAGCATTTACTTATGTTCTTATACTCTAACTACTTAGAATTCCTGGTTTAACTACTTAATATCCTAGTGTGTTCAAATTATTTGCTGTCTATTGTAAATAACAGGTCTGCGTAGAGTTCTTTCTAGGCTAATATATTTGTTTCTTCATCCTTCATTCCTCTTGCGTCTGGACCTGGCTGTCATGTCCACACACACAGCTTTCCATGACGGCTGCTATCGATCCACCTCTGCAATGGCTGATTATTCAACCACTGTGTCCCTGTCTGTGCAGTCATCTGAAACGATCAATGATTCAGAAGCTTTTGGACTCTTCACAGATGCCAAGACAAAGTTATGGAATCTTTGACACATTATTATCTTAAATGACTCACTCAGTATTTCAAATGACTGGCAAAATGACTATTCATAAAAAAGTTCGTTTAACTTCAACCCCCACCATTAATCAACTAACCAGATTTTACAGACTAACAAAGTTCAAAATAATTGAAGTAATGTTCACTGTACCATTATTACTGAATGTGCAGTTAGAGTAATTAGAAAAACATTAATTCAACTCAGTTCAGAAGAGCCCAAATATACTAACTTTTGGCTTGTGGAGAGCAGAAGGTTATCTGAGCAATGACTAAGAGGAAGATTTTGAAGAAAGCTACTTCTACTCATACGTTTCATTCAGGGCCGTCCTTAGCTAACATGGGTCCCAGTGCAAGGTAGGGAGCGGGTCCCCCCTCGGGCGGCACTGGTTTCGCTGTACAAAGAGGGTAATTAAGGACAGTCCCTCTTGTTAGAGAACACAGGATGAGGAGTGCGTGTGCAAGAGAACGAAAGATAGAGATACAGAGTAGGGCAGAGGGAGGGTCTGTGCCAAGAGAAACAGAATGGGAGGGGTCTGGAGACACTTTTTGCGCATATAAACAGAGTTTCGTCTCATAGACCAACATAAACACGCCTAATGTGTGTGTATGTGTGTGTGTGCGCTGGAAAACACATAGTCAACCTCTCATACACTCACAAAGACAAAACTCTCAAAGAGGTGCTGAGATAGAAGTACTTTACTGATCCCTGTGGGACAATTAAACCCAAAAATGTAATTGTTTAGTCAACTTTCTTTCCTCTGTGGAACACAAAAGGTGAATTTTTGATTAATATCTTGGCCACCCTCTTTTCAAAATAATGAAAGTTAATGAGGATTGGGGCTGCCACGTTCTAAAAGGTCAAAAAAGCACCATAAAAGCATCATAAAAATAGCCAACACAACTTATGTGCTATATTTCAATCCTAATATCATACGATAACTTTGTATGAGAAATAGACTGGAATTTAAGATGTTATTCACTGAAAATGTTGTTATCGGCACTTGCTGTCCTTGGCACATTAATAACTTCACAAGAGAATAATGTCTAGTTTGTTCTTTTAAGTCAGATGTTTTAAATTAATCATTTGATACAATTGGAGAGGACGATTATTTGTGAATAATGACTTAAATTTCAGTCTGTTCCTCACATAATTGCTATCACATGACTTGGAATGAGAGTATGCCATTTGTATCACTTTAAGGAAACTTTGGTATATTTTTTAGTCAGTTTGTAGCTTGTAGTCCCAGTTCTCATTCACTTCCATTATACACACTACTGTTTTAAAAGTTCGGGGGCTGTATGATTATATAATGTTTATAAAGTCTAGCAAAAGCAGCATTTATTTAATAAAAACAGTAATAATGTGAAATATTACAATTTTTTTTTTTAATAATATTTATTTCAATTTTAATATATTATTTTTATTATATCTTCAGTTTTACGTGACCCTTTAAAAGTCATTTCAATATGCTCATTTGGTGATTAAGAAACATTTATTATTATTATCAATCTTGAAAGCTGCCTAATATTTTTTAAGGATTTCTTTTTCATCATTTGATGACTGAAAGTTTAAATAACAGCATTCATATGAAATAAAAATCATTTTAAAGATTATGAATGTCTTTACTACGATGTTTGATTAATTGAATGCATCCTTGCTGAATAAAACTAATAATTAAAAATAAAAATAAAAAAACGTACTGACCCCAAACGTTTGGACAACTGTGTGGAAAAGAAAGATCAGGATATTCCTCAAACAATCAGTTTGAG
>NW_015510312.1:11160-12454 GCF_001515645.1 Sinocyclocheilus grahami
CTCCTTTCTGAATAAGCCATCTCCAAAAAATCAGTGTGCTTGTGTGACAGGGAGGGGAAAGGAAAACAAGCGACTTCCCAGCGAAAGTAAACGAGCTGGTGCATATTTACACACAGGCGAACAAGAGAGCAAACACCCGCATGCACACTGAGGTAGTAGCCTTGCTAAGATTAAAAGAGCAAGATTTCTTAATTTATCTCTTTTCCCACTGCACTCTTTTTCTCTTCCCTCCCTCCTTCCCTGTGGCATGTAATGGTATGCCAATCATCATTACTGTTTCCATTGTTGTGCCCTTAATTACTGCTGCCTCTGCGATGCCACTGTCATCTAGATATGCTAATAAACAAAGAATAGCCCGGCAGCCATGCGCCACTGCGTTAGTGTGAGCGTGCACCGTGAGTATGTGTGTGTTGGTATCTTCTGCTCGGCTCTGGTGATGCTTTCTGCCTCAAACTCTGTCTTTTGCGGCACGAGCACAAACGCTCATCTCACAAACAGGATGACCTTGCAGATAAGCATTTGTTCAGACGTGACCCGTCTAGTTACATAAATGTTAACTAAGAATATATATTACTACGTATTTTTGTTACTGTATTAATGATAATTTGTCAAGTGAAGAGTAGTGTAAAAAGTTATATTAATTTATATTATGCTTTTGTATAAAGTGACCTACAGTGCAGTCAAGGTTGCAAGGCCATGGTCTACTGCCTGAGCTATACAGTAGCAGATATACTGTATTAATCAATAAAACTAGTCAGCAATAGACAATGAAAAGCAGTCCACATGAAGCTGGAAATATATTATGGCTTTATTAGTAATTCAACAAAACAAAGAGAAATGGAACTATTCTCGCAACTCTCTGCTAATAAGCTGAGGTTAAAAGGATCATACTGATTTTGTTGACTCTCGGAGGCAAAATTTGAATATATTTTTTGTTCTATATTGGGGATAATAATATCTCAGCTATTGGTGTATTGCACCTGTTTTTGTATTTTAATCCTCAAACTATCCTGTGTTGAAACATCTATAGAAATGTAGAAGGAGAATAACTGCATTGCACTTATTGAAATATATACATACAGTACCATTCAAAAGTCTGGGGTCAATGCGATTTTGAAAGTTTTTAGGGACATTTTATGCTCACCAAAATTGTATTTATTAAATCAAAATTGCAGTAAAAACAGTAATGTTGTGAAATATTATTGAAATGTTCTATTTTTATATATTTAAAAATGCAATTTATTCTTGTGAAAGCTGAATTTTCAGCAGCCATTACTCCAGTATTCAGTGTCAC
>NW_015510313.1:0-2280 GCF_001515645.1 Sinocyclocheilus grahami
ACTGTAGTTGAACACTGCTGACATGAGGGAAGCGCCACCAACTACATGACCCACACCGAAATCATGCGCGCTGGAAAACGCAGTCTAGGATTTGTAGTTTTTAACACAACTCCCAATTCTATAGTTTGAGCATGAATATACTTGCTTTATCTTAGATTGAAAGTAACCCGTGTTTTCTTTACATCTCGAATCAGTGGCTGTAATGTATTCAAATGCGCGAGGATGGAAATCAATCTCACTACATGTTTGCTATATTATAAGGCATGTATTTCAGCTTTTTATGTAACAGACTTCATGTAATCCTTATCCTAAACTGTTGGTCTGTGAAGCAGTAGTTTACTTTAGTAACTGAATCTAAATAGTACTGATTGTTTTCCGTGTTAAAGCGTTCATTCATTGAACGTTGTTGTTTTTGTCCTTTTCCTTAAAAAGATATTCATTTTAGGACGTTTTTACTTGTAATATAAGTTTACAGTTAAAAGCAAGGTCACGTTTTAACCCTAACAAGACATTTTGTTCAACAAGTTAAGCACTCCTCGGTCTAAAAAAAACAGACGGGTTTAGAAAAACAAGACACTCTCTGTGGTGTAATCCAGTCGCACTAGCCTTTACTGCCGTGATTAAAAAAAACACAAATGTTATATCATACCAGCGCATTAAACATTTTAAATATTTACCAAATAGCGTATTTATACATGAACACATACAAGCGAATTTAATGCGACACACATAATGTTTTAGACGACAAGTCACGTTATTGTTCATACAGGCGCGCGGTGGGCGCCTATAAACGGAAGGGCTTTTCTAGGGTCCATCGGTATCATAGCAACCACCTCTCAAACAACAACAATGCCACGCTGCTGAAGCTGCAGTTGGACGTTCGCTGATACATTTGCTGTGGATTATCATCAAGCTGTTTATTCGTCCAAATGTCGCTGAAAGAACTACAGCTGCCACCGTTGTTACACTCTGAAAGGCAAGATATAAGGACAATTTTAGAGTCGTTGATGTTGCTTATACACTAACTAGAAATGACTGCCTAATCCAAAAAAAAGCCAGCGGAAGTCAGTAGTAGCTTAGTTAAGTAACGTTAGAACACTGCTAGTCAATGTGGAACTGACCAATCAAATGCTTTTATATCATGATATATTTCAAGTAAACGTACAAGTATAAAGTAAACTGTATGTCAATAATTGCTATTTCTCTATTGTTTTCTAATGTTGAGTTAGTAGGCCTGGAGTGTGACAACTGTTAACATATTTGAAAAATAATAATAAAAACATAATCATTTGGATGAAGCGTCTGCTGTCACTGTTTGACCCAAGTCTTTCCGTTAGCAGAGGATCACAGCGACACGTTACTAACGGGATATCTAGGTCAAAGTTGATCAAAGTAAGTTATAAACCTGCTGATTTAATTATCGAAATTCATATTTGATAGTATTTGAAATATCTGATAACGTTACCTGATTTACGGATAGATCTATACTATTAGCTGCTTAAACTTAATTTTAAAAAGTACATGTATAAGTAAATAAAGTGTGACTTTAATTTAGCAGCATATACTTAAAGACTCTGCTCATTTGTTTGATCAGTTCTATGAAAAGAGATTTATTTTGTAGTGTTTGACACCACCATCACATGCCAAATAATGCCAAATCAACTTTAATTTCCTTCAGACCAACGCGGGGGAAACCTCTGGGACCCTTTCATCCTGGCCTGCTGAAGTTACCAATCAAGTTGTCCAAAAGCCCGGAGGAATAAAACATCATGGGTATGGCATGTACAACACATAACATCTCAGTGTTCATTCTAGCATTGCAATAGTTGTAAAACTTTACCCTGGTTTACACTTTTCCATTTCCATTGCATACTTTAGTCCTAATGTCTGCATATATGATGTGCTGCAGATCTCTTACCAAGCCTCGTTTCTTAGAGCAACTGGAGTCTCATCTGAAGAGAGAATTAGTAGCTTTAGACACACATGGCATCAAAGTCCAAGAGCTCAGACTGCAGGTTTGTATCCCACTTTGTCTCTTACTCTTTAGCATACATTACGGTTCACACGTTTGAAGTCTGTAAGATTTTTTTATGTTTTTGAAAGATCTCTTTTATTTGATTTGCATTTATTTGATCAAACAAACCAACAAAAAAAGCATAAATATTGCAATAAAAAAAAACTGTTTTCAATTTTAATATATTTAAAAATGTAATGATCTTTACAAAATGTCACATAATCCTTCAGAAATCATTCTTATGCTGATTCGCTGCTAAAAAAAAA
>NW_015510313.1:2290-2544 GCF_001515645.1 Sinocyclocheilus grahami
ATGCATCCTTTCTGAATAAAGTGTACGTTTCTCTAAACCAAAAAAACCTTTAGAACGTTAGTATACACAGCACACTACATATATTACACTGCATCTTACTTTCTTACTTTCAAGTAAAGGGATGTAGTTTGACTCTGTCCAAACAATCCACAAAAACAAAAAAAAAATGTGTATATATAATGATATATATGATATTAGGGATGCACGATATATCGGCATCGGCCGATAAATGCTCATTTTTTTCTGTTATCGGT
>NW_015510313.1:8438-8946 GCF_001515645.1 Sinocyclocheilus grahami
TTTTTTTTTTTTTTAGAAATCTTGATACATTTTTATATTTTTTGCTGAATGTAAAGTTTAAAGTCCAGAATTTATTTAAAAAATAAATCTTTTGTAAATGTATAAATGCCTTTACTGTCTCTTTTGAACAATTTAATTCATCCTTGCTGAATAAAAGTATTAATTTCTTAAAAAAAGAAAAAAACCTAACTTTTAAATGACACCGCATATATAAATATATTAGAACATCACGTTTTGTGCACATTGTTCTCACTCCAGGACACTGATGGAAGACACAAAGAATTCCTGAGTCTAGTTAAAAAACAAGCTACTGCTGAGAGACTCCAGTACATCAGCGAGCTGAGAATGCAACTAGAAGGCAAAGGGTGAGAGATCATAATCCGCCCATTGTTTACAAAATGTTATTAAAGATTTCCAAGTAAAAGCCACATTTAACTAATCCTTTTTAGATTTCAATAATAGTATTGTCATAGTTTTGTCCTGTTTTGTATATCATCAATGTAGGGAA
>NW_015510313.1:9584-11411 GCF_001515645.1 Sinocyclocheilus grahami
AAGTAAACTATTCTTGGATTCACCTGCTGCTTGAAGCACTAGTTCTAGATTCGGAAAGCAATACATCAACAACTATGTTTACACTGAGAATCTGTTGACTGGCTGTCAAGAACCAAAATTCAAAGCAGTGTGTAAGCGCTTTGCGCATGCTCAAACTGAAGAGGAGGCCGCTCAACTTCTGTTCTCGGCGCGCTGGAATCGCCATAACTGGAACCGGGGATTCGGTTTAGGGCTCACGGAGGTAAGATGTTGGTCAGATATTATTTATAACAGTTAACGTTGTACTTACGCTGCACACAACTACTTTATAACTACTTTATGCAAAGTAGCACTGGGGCTTTTTGCCAAGAATTTTCTGAAGCGCTAGCTAATAGGACACGCCTATAGGACAGGAGCGTGTACGGGCCGCGCGAGGGTCTCGCCTGCGTTCAGCTCATATGGCTCTGGGGTATTTTTAGAACGGAACGAGGGTGCTTTTGGTCCAAGTTGACCGTTACTATTCAAACTCCGAGTCGATATTCAAAAGGCAACGTCCACTTTAACGTAAAACAACTTTTTCGCATCACGATTTAGCCGGCGTGCTCGTTGTAGACAGGCAAGTGTTAGCACGTCTACGGCTAAAGCTAAAATGAATCAGTCTACAGCGAGGCCATTGAAAGCCAGCTAATAATCATAGCATGGTTACTTTTAATGCTTAGTAGCATTCTTAATCAAATAAGTGTCTGTAGTTTGACGGAAATTATTTTAAACACAATTTGGACGCCTTCGTATCGTCACTGGCTGATTTGTAAATGAAGTTAGTACTTGCCAACCAACCAACTAGTGCTAAGAGTCTCTCAAATCCTCTTTAGAATTGTCAGCCGAATGCTTTTATGCCAGTCATAAATGTTCTAATTTGACAGCAATCGAACTAGCTTGGTTAGTGTAGTCATTAGTGTCATTCATACAGTTACTACTGTATGCAAGAAAGTGTAATTATAGGGAGTTGTCATCAACTGCTCACACTCTACTTGTTATATGTAACTGGAAACTGTTAGATATTAGAGAAATTGAAATGTTTACGTTTGAAAGATTCCAGTGGATCATGGCCCAATCACGATATATTAACCACTCAAAGTTGCTGACAAATCCGTGGGTTTTTAAAAGGGAGGAGCAGGAGTGTGTTCAATTCCATGAGCTTCTGAACAGAAAGGCGTTTATAAAGGTCCGTCCACATCAAGGACATGAATTTTTGTAACAGGTGAACTATAAAGACATTGACAGCCAATCAGAATCCACTTGACTTTAACAGGATTAAGAATGGTGGATTCTGATTGGCTTTCAATGGGGGGGGGGAATCATGATTCCAATAATATAATTCCTCTGTGTCCTTATCATTATAGTTTTCCATTCTCATAGAATTAGAACAATTATTATTACTTTATAGTTATTGTTATTGGCTAGTTATCATCTTTGGTGAAAATGGGCCTTTCATTCATCCTTTTTGGTCTGATCTGTTTGACTTTTTAATTTTGGTGTTTGATTGATTATTGTTGGGATCTATGTTTAATTTGTTCCCCCCAAAATAAAGCTGATATATACCTTTTGCATTAGAGAAACTAGCACGCAGACCTCTTTAGAATTTTGTCTTTGAACTTCTGTTTTTGCGGTAGCTCTATAGCATCACTGTTGAAGAGTAATTAGTAGAGCCTGACCGATATGGGTTTTTGGGGGCCGATACCAGTATTAGGGAGTAAAAAATGGCTGATATTATTTGTGTATATTATTGTACAGTACCAGTCAAAAGTTTGGACACACTTCCCATTTGTGTGTCAAAACTTTTGACTG
>NW_015510313.1:12162-12462 GCF_001515645.1 Sinocyclocheilus grahami
GCCTCCTTATGGGCTCCGCCATGTTGGCATCACATGACCTGCTAGCCATATTATGCAATTAACAAGTTGATAATAAAATGTTTACTTTACATATTGCTTTTAATCAGTGTGCGATGCCCTTAGCAAAGTATAAACAAAAGTATATCTTAAACCCAACAGCGTAGCAAACACAGTACGAATGATAGTGACCAATAGTATATAAACTTAATGCACCCAGGTTGTTAGGCATCAATATGATGTCCAAGATCACTGGTCCTATTGGCTCAAATGAAAGCCAGTTCACTTTCAAATGTAGTTTTA
>NW_015510314.1:0-458 GCF_001515645.1 Sinocyclocheilus grahami
ATTGTCAGAACAACAGTCTGACCCTCGCTGATGAAAATGATGATATCTACCATCTATTAAACATCTCGAATATGTTGTGACTCACTTCCTCTAACAACTTTAACCTCAGTGTAAAATTTACCATCATAAATATAGCTAGGAAAGGAGTTTTTTGGTCTTCCAAAACTCCTTG
Organism: Sinocyclocheilus grahami; assembly: GCF_001515645.1. Classification (NCBI taxonomy): domain Eukaryota; kingdom Metazoa; phylum Chordata; class Actinopteri; order Cypriniformes; family Cyprinidae; genus Sinocyclocheilus; species Sinocyclocheilus grahami. Next base: position 173 of record NW_015510314.1, read on the forward strand.
TGGTGACACATCATGTGGAATTCTTCATGCATAAAGCCACCAAATATGAAAATAAGGGATTAAATCATGATTGGTCATGATTTTCAAATTATTGGGACAGATGCAAGAAGCAAATACATTCTTGACATAACAAATGAGAAGTGTGTACTGACTGTGCACAGGCAGGTGCCCCGTTGATCTCTATTAGCCATACTTTAAAGCTCTCGTCCAGCATGAAGTCAAAGCCGAAGAGCTGGAAGCTCTGGTAGGACAAGTGCTTCGTGCTGATGGCTGGCTCGATGCATGT
>NW_015510314.1:2074-3030 GCF_001515645.1 Sinocyclocheilus grahami
ACACAAAAATAGTTATGGCATTTTCTACTTGTATAACTCATTTGCAGGCACACATGCAATCAGATTTGAACTCAAAACTTTTTCAGTGAAGGAGCACCTGATGATATGCTTGATCTGAGGTAAAATAGATGTTTCCATGGCAACATTGTGTGTGGTCAACAGGTACTGTCTGAACTCATCAAAGAACATCTCGTTGCCCTCCTCATAGCAGCCGTAGTTCTGCGAATGCTCCTTCTGGATGCAGTGATTGGTCAGGTGACTGGTCATGTTCTGCAGATCTGAGCTGTTGTAGGGCTCAGAAGACGTCCTCAACACTCCCTCACGGTACAAGTAGATATTATACTGATGGTCTACAAGCACCCAACTCCTACAGACAAGACAGCCAGAGAGAATATCCATTGGCTTTAGAAGCACTTTGACTTCATTAGGATGGGACATTGCAATTCTATGCTATTCTGTAATCAAATCAAAAACATTCTGCACAAAGGAGTATGCGTTTCATCTTACCTTATATCAAATTTGCGATGTCCCGGCTCCAATAGCAGCGGTTTTTCCAGATACTTCTGAATGACATGCACTTGGCCTTGATTATCGATGAACTCCAGCAACTCATTTGCATCATGAGATATCAATATGCCTGCACCTGAACAAAGCGAGGAACAATCTCACGCTATTAAATCATGCAGCAAGATTGCACTTCTTTTAACTTGCCATTTTGAACACATGGAGATTCGTACCTTTTGCACCTGCTGATGATTTGGCGATCCACACCGTTCCCTCTCCGCTTTCCTTTCTGGAGTCATAAGAAGCCAAGAAGACCTCTCGCTCATCTGTCTTTGGGTTGCTCTTCATGTGGCTGATGCCATTGGTGGCTGGGGCCACTGGGGTGTTGAGGTTGGTTGGGTATATGATGTAAGACTCAGGGAACCAGTTACAGGAGTCCTTTAACTCTGGAC
>NW_015510314.1:4150-4812 GCF_001515645.1 Sinocyclocheilus grahami
ACATGTGAACAGCATGGGATTATAAAACAGATTATTATTACGAGATGGCAATGAATGTTTAATATGCAGCTCTTGAAATCCTTTACCCAGCCGTCCAAAAGGCAGCCGATTTCTCTCTCCCAACATTAAATTGAACCGAGGATTGTCCTTCTTCAGTCGTTTCCATTTTCCAGTCGAGATGAGGATCTTGGCGACCTCGGCATACACAGTGCTGTTGTCATCTCTCAAAACAAACGTGTACATCGGTGAACTCATAGCCCAGAGGAGTGATGCTGATCACACACTAGCTAGCCCACCTACGCTATCTGTCGCCCAACGAAGGAGACTGAAGCCGGACATACATGACCTTCGTGATGCTTCCTCTGGTTGTTTTTGCACAGAGATCTTTGCAGGAAACAGTCGCGCTGCTGTGATCCAGACCGAGAAGCAGGGCTGCGCATCTGTACCCGCAGTCGCGTGGCCGGTGCGAGGACAGTGAATATTAGGGTGTGACTCTTGAAGGATTTGGCTTCTGAATTCTCGCAGCTAACTGTCTACGTTAGCTTCCTCTGTTCCCATGATTGTCTATGAACAGCAGATATGGAAAAGCACAGCTGGCTTAGTACAGAGTCTAAGAATAGAGGTCGACTATATGACTGTGCATTTAATTCCTCGCGTCCTGT
>NW_015510314.1:4822-5196 GCF_001515645.1 Sinocyclocheilus grahami
GTCTAGACAGTAGACTTCAGTTTAAAGCCCCAGTTGAAGCCTCTTTAGCCCAACACACTCATGATGTGACGTACCACTGGGAGTCAACGCACGCACGCCGCACAGACTTGTGGTTACTGTAGTTTTGTGCTACATAGGGGCGACTTCAACAGCACGAAAGACAAAGAAATAGCAACACAGCACTTTGAGTTTGGTCTATATTGGAACAATTGTCATGATTTTCAGAGCAAAAATTATATAAGAAAAAAATCATGTTTGAAATAAATAGCCTAATAATTATGAAATACATAAAAAGTCGAAATTACGAGATGACTTTTATGTCAAAATTATGACTTAACACTGTAAAAGACATTATTGTTGAGAAAACTTCAAAT
>NW_015510314.1:7091-7329 GCF_001515645.1 Sinocyclocheilus grahami
AGAGAGAGAGATGTGTGTGTGTGTGTGTGAGAGAGAGAGAGAGATGTGTGTGTGTTTCGCCAGGCGGTGGCGCACGCGATCTTACTGTGGCGGGGCCGGAAGCTACGCAGGAGGCGCGAGGTTTGGTCGAAGCTATGGTTGTTTTGGTCTTCATCGCTGTATAGACTTTCAGCTATTTCTGAACTTTACAGCATTCACACAAGAAATACGTTTAACCCAGAGGTAGGTTTCTACTTTC
>NW_015510314.1:7339-8034 GCF_001515645.1 Sinocyclocheilus grahami
TTTTTTTTTTTACAGTGTATGTAATAATTTAGATTTTTATGCCATATATCAATAGATATGACTTTTTCCTTAATTTGGAATTTTTATGTAATACTTTCTAAGTTTCATCTCATAAATATGGCTTTTATGACATAGTTATTTCATACTTTCGTATGTTTAATAATTTACGTGGTAAATATGACTTATCTCTTTTTATCTCAAAAGTCTATTATGATTAATACAATTAGGCTTAATTATGATGCCAAACTTATGATTTAGCAACAAACTGCTCTTTTTCTTCTTATGTGGCAGAAATGTAAACAGAGAACATGGAGAACCCTATCTTTATGAACAATGCTATCATAAAGTCTGATAAAGTCTCTTTCTTTTTTTATATATATAAAAGTGCTATACGGTCTGTAGAATAAGACTGATCTAGGCAAAAATCAAATCATACTTTTAGACCCGTCACAGTCAAAGTGACATTCAGAACTGGACTGAATAAATCAATATATTAAGAGAACTGAAACTGCCATTTATTCATCTACTGGGACATCAGTGTTCAGTGTTATAGCCTACAAATCAATCAATTTAATCAAATGAACACATTTAAATTAAATGTAAAAACAATGAAATGACTTCTTTAATAATCTATGTAATCTGTTTCATCTATCTACTTTTATTTATTTATTTACTTGCTTACTTACTAAATAAAA
>NW_015510314.1:9871-10445 GCF_001515645.1 Sinocyclocheilus grahami
ATTAAAAAAGTAATGCGTTACTTTACTAGTTACTTGAAAAAAGTATAACGTATTATTAATCTGATTACGAAACTCGCATTACTTGTAATGAGTTACCCCCGACACTGTTGAAGAAGTTCACGTGTATGCTGTACTCTTGGCTGTTTTTTCTTCATTACCAAGTCCATCCATTAAAAACGGGTTTGTTTTGTTTTTGGAAAGAATAATAGTTTTGCAAAGACATCAGTTTTGTAAACAAATACAAAATGCCTATATATGGATATACAGGCATTTTATATTTGTCTACAAAACTAATTTCAACATTTTGAAAAAAAATTTGATTGAAAGATCTTCAGACAGAAAAAAATTTAGACAGGTATGTAGAAATTTTGACTGATATTGCACTTTATACTCTCTCTCTATACATACACACAGTGCATACAAATATCTCTAGTGTAACATACTGGTTACTGTCATTAGATGTAATTTATATACAAATACTCATAAATGACTGTCTTTTTTTTTAGTCATAATGCAAATGAATCAGTTTTGAGTTGATTCACTAAAAACAGTTTTAATGGATTTCACAGAAATT
>NW_015510314.1:10632-12470 GCF_001515645.1 Sinocyclocheilus grahami
TGAATTGCTATTATTCTCAGCCCTGCAAGAACTTCCATGCTTATGCTGTGGGGTACTTCTCTACTTTTATACATTATTAATTGATCCTGTGCCCTCTTCTTATGCAGGCTGGAGCAGGCCAAGCATGAGCAGAGCACACCTGGACGAGTGGCAGAGGAGGTCCTTTGACATTTCATCTGGCTCCTGTACACCTGAACAGACGGCCGATGCTTATCGGGCACACGTCCTGTCCATTCAGTATGCATGGGCGAGTGCTGAGCTCTCTCCGGCAGGAGCTGCCAGCCTGCTCAGGACCTACTCGGAGCGGTACGCCGCAGTCCTGGACTCAGACGACCCACGCACAGGGCTAAACAACTATGCAGAGAGTGCCCTGCAACTGGCTCGCAATCAAAAGAACCATAGCGACAAATGGGAGTCGTCCCTAACGTTCGAAAATGTGTTCAACCTGCCGTGCGTGCAAGGGATGATGCGGGCCGGGTCAAAAGAAGACGCTCTCCCGGTAGATCCCGTAGATGTTAACATGACTGTTGGTGGTGAAATCTGCAGGGGAGGGGAGAAAGGCAGTGATCTCTTTGGTCCTCCTTGTGGATTAAAACGAGAGCCTCTGGCTCATGGGCCCGCTGCGCCTCCACCTAGAGCTGAGATGGGAAAGGGGGTTAGTAACCTACTTAGCGGTGCTGCAGAGTGGGCTAGAGGACATCAAGGAGCCCCTCCGCATATGTTCTTGGCACAAAATGCTCCAAATGTTCCAACAGGATCTACGCCTATGTTTACCTATAACAATTTCAGTTCCACAGGCAGTGCTAGTGTGTCTCAGTCTAGTGTGGGTTGCACAAGTCGATCCAATGTGCATAATCAGCCTGTGTTCTTTTCCTCCACAAACCCCTCCAAGAGGAAGAACTTCTACAGCTCAGGAACTGAAAGCAACAGAAGCTCATTCCCATCACAAGGTGAGCAGGAACTGCGAGGGAGGGGACGGAGAGGAGAGGAAGGTGTCAGCACTAATTTTAGATCAGCACGAGAGCAGTTCATCGTTGACCAGCAAAAAAAGCATTCCCATCAGGGTCAACGAGACTCTGCGGCCAACGTTGCTGCAATCACCAAGAAATGCCTTGGGGCGAATCGGTCTCGTGGGACATCCTCCAAATTCATCTCTCCTATGCCAAGGCAAGAGGAAGTGGGCAACTCAATGGAAAACGCACCACAATACATGCAACCTGTTGATGAGCGACTAAAGAACTTTGAGCCCAAAATCATTGAACTTATCATGAGTGAGATCATGGACCATGGCCCCTCGGTAGTTTGGGATGATATTGCCGGTCTGGAGTTTGCCAAAGCCACAATCAAAGAGATTGTAGTTTGGCCCATGTTGAGGCCTGATATATTTACTGGCCTTAGAGGTCCACCTAAAGGCATTCTTCTCTTTGGTCCTCCAGGCACTGGTAAAACCCTTATAGGGAAGTGCATAGCGTGCCAGTCCGGAGCCACTTTTTTCAGCATCAGTGCTTCGTCACTCACTTCAAAGTGGGTTGGAGAGGGCGAGAAGATGGTACGGGCACTTTTTGTCATTGCTCGGTGTCACCAACCTGCCGTCATCTTCATCGATGAGATTGATTCTCTTCTTTCTCAGCGCACAGATGGAGAGCATGACTCTTCCCGTCGGATCAAAACAGAGTTTCTTGTCCAGTTGGATGGAGCCGCCACCTCAGCAGAAGATCGCATCCTGGTGGTTGGTGCCACCAATCGGCCACAAGAGATTGATGAAGCGGCTCGCCGTCGCCTGGCCAAGCGACTCTACATCCCTCTCCCAGAAGCTGAGGCTCGCCGGCAGATAGTGA
>NW_015510315.1:0-1818 GCF_001515645.1 Sinocyclocheilus grahami
TACTTCCAGGTCGTGCATAAACTATATATCGGTGTCATCTTTATTTCTCCCTCTTTCACCCCCGACCAAGACAGAGACCCACCCGCTGTTTGTTTCAGTAAGTTTGCTTCATGCAAAGTTCCTGCATGCAGTGATGTTTATATTCATATTGTCTTCAGAAAGATATGGAAATGTTATTCACTAACGTTTCACACGGTTAACTCACATGCCATAATTAATATCATGACACAATCATGACTAACTCGCATGGTCCTTTATTAAAGCAGCAATTAACTTACATTTTAATCAAATAAAAAGGTACTAATCTTTCTAATTCATTTAAATAATGTTTTCTTCAGTTAAAATAAATAAACAGCTCACAGTTGATCAGTTAAATGTCAATTTTCGCCGATAAAATCAAGTTATGCGCGCTGTAAGGAACACCATTAACCCTTATCATCTTCCGTACACTGGCGGAGGAGGTACTTTTCCCCACTTTTCTCAAAAACTATTGGTCCTAAAGACATCAATAATGGGTATTCCCCCAGAGAATGATCACACAAACTTGCTTGTTTGTCTTTCAATAACGGAGGAGTGGTTGCTGATGTGCGGCGAATAGAGAAAAGTGTACGGAACATGGTTAGTCTACGTTACATAATGGCACACGCGTGCCCTGCTCACTCCAAAGTCCCCACTCAAGGGCTCTGGGCCCGGTTGCATGAAAGTCCTTAAGTAATCTGATTTAGGGGTATCCCCGAGGGGGGGAAAATCCCTGAGGTAAGGGATTTCTTTAGGAGCGTTGCAACAAACGTCTTAACTCTCACCCTTACCTAAGTGTTTATACGAAGCGTTTCACGGTAGTTTCTGGCAACATACGGCAATGGGCGCCGCGGTTACTATATAGTATATATGTATATAATGTATACATATCTATGACAATAAACAGAACATCAGCATACAGCTTTGTGTACAGTCGTTACAGAGGAAACCGCTTTGTTTCTGCAGTGAAAGCGCCTCCTGCTGACCAATGACGGAAAATTGACCTAATGTGAAAATTAACCCATGTTTTGCCGCTGCAAACACGCAGTCGTCGATCACAAGTCAAGATAATGCATTATAAAAATCTAAACAATTAAGATTATATCCATATTGTCATTTAATGTAATAATTGATTAATAACAATCGTTTGAAATGATATCATAATTGCTACAACTCGTCAAATGTATATAAAACGTTTTGCTTTGTGAAAACCTGTAAGTCATGCTTTTCACGGTCATTTTACGGTTTAATATGTTACCGTAGTCGTTGCCCTACTGCGCTCATATGATATCGGATTTGTGCAGGTCTTAAAAAATGTCTTAAGTCTTGCATCTGAGTTTAAAAATCCTGCAGATGCTGAGTTTAAGATGGACTTAAGGGAGCTCTTTTGGTCCCTTAAATGTATTAAGGTGAAACGGTTACTAAGGACTTTGTAGCAACACTTAAGGGAACACTTAAATAATTAAGGGGAATACTTAATGGCAGCCTTAAGGTTCCTTAAGTTGACCCTTAGGTTTTTTTCTTGCAACCCAAGTTACACTAAGGGCTCCCTTAACCTTATAACTAAGGGATTTCTTAGCTTAAGGGCTTTCATGCAACCCTTTAAAGGGAGTAGGGCATAGGATGATCACTTCCATTTGGAATTTGCCCAGTGATTATACACAACATTAAACACAAATCAACAAAAAAAACATCCCTCTCTCTCTCTCACTATATATACACACACACACACACACACACTATATATACACACACACACACATATATATATATATATATATATATATATATATATATGAA
>NW_015510315.1:3142-5000 GCF_001515645.1 Sinocyclocheilus grahami
ACACACAGACACAGACACACAGACACAGACACACACAGACACACGTCACACACTTGCTGCAGTGTGTCTGATTCACTGATTGGTGCTCACTCACGTACTCTAGTGCAGAAGTGCTTCCTCAGGCCCAGGTGAGGGTTGTTCCAGACGCGAGCGTACTGTCGCACGAAGAAGCTCCGCTCAGAGAACGCACGCAGCACTTCACCCAACACCTCCACCAGCTTCTGATGAGGGAGACTGTCGTACGCTCCGCTCACATCCACCTGACACACACAACAACACCGCCGGGAATCATGGGAAGCGCAGCTGCTGCCAGATACACTACACAAATGAGTTCAGTGAGAACTATTCTCAACAACGGTATATTCACAATAACTGCTGGTTTACGACTATATTTATTACTAATTGTGTTATGCAAATAAATCTGAAGAGGTTTACATACTAGTGCGATTAATCGCATACAAAATAAAAGTTTTTGTTTGCATAACATACGTGTGTTCTGTGTATATTTATTATGTATATATAAATACACACACATACAATATATACACTGAAAATATTTACATGTCTATATTCATATTATAAATAAATATAATATTTAAACATTACATATTTTTCTGAAATACATGCATGTGTGTGTATTTATAATGTGTGTGCTGTGTATATTTATTATGTAAACAAATGTTTTTATTTTGGATGTGATTAATCGCGATTGATCGTTTGACAGCACTATTACATACACATATTTATAATGCAAGTTATTTATATACACACATGGTCAGAATTATTGGCACCCTTGGTAAATATGATCAAAGAAGGCTGTGAAAATAAATCTGCATTGTTAATCGTTTTGATCTTTTATTTAAATAATTCACAGAAATCTATCCTTCAGCTCAGGGAACTGGAATGGCCAGGGCAGAAGCTTGGTTTTGTGCTCAGTGACCTATTTTTGTGTTGGTTTTGAGGTTTGTTTTTGGATAATTGTCCTGTTGGAAGATCTAAACATGACCCGTTATAAGATTCAGTCAGGTTTTGATTTTTTATCTGTTGGTATTTGATAGAATCAAAGATGCCATGCATCTAAACAAGATGTCCAGGACCTCCGGCAGAAATATATGCCCACAACATTAAAGATCCTGCAGTATATTTCATTGTACACATGTGTTTTCTGTTGATTGGAAAATCTTAATTATTGCCCTGATGGTGGAGATGGGAATTTTCACTGCTCTAGTTATTTTCTTAAAGCCACTTTCTAATTTGTGAAGCTCAATTATCTTTTGCTGCACATCAGAACTATATTCTTTGGTTTTTCTCATTGTGATGGATGATTTAGGGAATCTGGCCTTTGTTTTCCCTCCATGGCTGGATTATTTCATGTTCATAATCACCCTGGTGTGCTCAAAATTGCGAATATGAATGGGAATATACTTCAGAGATATTTTACAGAGAGATTTTTAGGGGTGCCAGTAATTGTGTCCAACATGTATTTGAGAGGAAAAGAAGTATTTCATAATGAGATATATTAGTATATAAATATAATTTTCAATAATGATCAAAAGGATTAATAATGCAGGTTTATTTTCACAGCATTCACGTCATCAGACGCACCTTGACGAAATACAGCGGTCTCGGCGAGCTCTTCTGCTGCGGGCCGAACTCTTTGAGAACGCGGTGAATGTCCTGCCAGCCCCAGACGGTGGAGCCCATGGGCCCCGGGGCCTCTCGCACACACACGCTTAGCACGTTCTGCAGGAGCCGCACGCCGCTCTGGAAAATCTGCATACACACACACACACACACACAGAGACAGACACGCACACACACACACACACAGAGACAGACACGCACACACACACACACA
>NW_015510315.1:12004-12448 GCF_001515645.1 Sinocyclocheilus grahami
TAGGGCTGGACGATATGGCCAAAATTGATATCATGATATATTTCTTAATTTCGGTCGATACGATATTATTCCGATATCGATATGAACTATTTATCTGAAATATAAATCTTTTGTAACATTATAAATGCCTTTATCATCATTTTTGATCAATTTTAAGCATCCTTGCTAAATAAAAGTATTAATTTCTATAATTTCTTTCCCAAAAAAATAATACAAATTATACTGAACGGAATAGTGTATAATGTTACAAAAGCTTTTTATTTCAGATAAATGCTGATCTCTGGATCTTTCTATTCATCAAAGAATCCTGAAAAAAAAAATGTACTCAACTGTTTTAAATATTGATAATCAGCAAATTATACTGATTTCTGAAGATCATGTGACACTGAAGGCTGGAGTAATGATGCTGAAAATACAGCTTTGTATGATCACAGGAATAAATTA
>NW_015510316.1:0-3247 GCF_001515645.1 Sinocyclocheilus grahami
GTTTATTTTTTGACAGGCTGCAAAGCAACGGTGAAGCCTGAAACCGCACATCATGAATGTACACCAAAATGTGAAGTTCACTTCCAACATGTCACTTCCTTGATTTTTCACCCTTTGCAACACTTCTTAAAGGATTTACATTTTTTTCAACATTTACTTTTGGAACAAAATTCCTAATAAAACTTACAAACAAAAAAAGAAAGAAAATGCTTTTTTTTTTCTTTCTTTGCTTTTTTTTCCCTTTCTTTTGTTTTGTTTGTAAGACAGAGATTGCAATCTTCACAAAAGTTCACAATAGGTCACTTCCTTGATTTTTTTTTCACCCTTTGCAACACTTCTTAAAGGGGTCATATGATTCTGCTAAAAAGAACATTATTTGGTGTATTTGGTGTAATGAAATGTGTTTATGCGATTTAAAGTAAAAAAAAACACATTCTTTTCCACATACTGTACATTATTGTTTCTCCTTTATGCCCGGCCTTTCTGAAACGCGTCGATTTTTACAAAGCTCATCGGTCTGAAAAAGTGAGGTGTGCTGTGATTGGCCTGCTATCCAGTGCGTTGTGATTGGCCGAATACCTCAAGCATGTGATAGAAATGTTACGCCCCTCACCATACTGTGATGCCCTGTCCTGGAGCGACGAGACAAAAACACAAAAACATATTACAAACGAGGCATTTGTTGCATCGAGTGGGGACATAATTACAGATTATAATGACTTATACTGTCTTTCTGTCTTTTGCGTTGCATCGTGCCGTGTAAACAAAAAACCCTGTCTGCATTTATGATCGGAGAAATGACAAACAACAAATGCTACTCTACACTGCTCAAAACTCTCGTTTGAATCATCAGTGGCAAATCCTTTAAAGTTAAATGAAAACATACTTACAGAATGTGAGTCAGAACTGCCGGCATTGTAGTCTACTCTCCCAGGATCAGTAAACAGTCCTCCATAAAATGTGCTGCACACATCTGAATATTTGGATTGTAGTGTTCTGGAACAGTGTTGTAAATACAACTTAACCACTGATCTCTAGTCGTGTCCTCTTTTGGAAGGCCAAACAAAGTAGTTTCGCTTTCACAACGAAAAACACTGCGGCCTAGCGTGAGGGGAAGCCTCGCTTTAGTGTGAGCTGAGGCCGAAGGAGCGGCAACCACATGTGACGAACCCGGGCTGGACTCCGCTTCGTCCACGGTGAAAGCCGATTTGGCGATCCACAGCGCAAAGTTGATGTATTTCCTCAGCGACCAGCACGGATCAGCTCCAGGCATGACGAAGCGGATATCGTCCTCTTTTGGAAGACCAAACAAAGTAGTTTCGCTTTCACAACTAAGCACACAGCGTCTTCAGGACATGGTGGCAGCGGCAACAATACTACAGTGAGAATAATAGTGATGCCTTCTTTCTTTGCGTGAACATTTGGGCGGCGTTATGAAAATCTTCCCACATAGTGATGTAGACAGGAGGGGGGGAGCCGTTTTAGGTTTGCGTGGTTAACGCTTAACTTTTATAAAGAATATCTCTTTGGATTTGAGACTTTAGTCTTTGCAACTTTAGGGTGCTTTCACACCTGGCCTGTTGTTTCGGAACCTGGTGTGTTTCCCCCCTTAGCTCGGTTCGTTTGGGCATATGTGAACACGGCAATCGCGCTCGGATCCGCGCCAAAACAATCGGTCCGAGATCGCCTGAACGAGGTGGTCTCGGCTCGATTGAAAACGAACTCTGGAGCGGTTCGGTTGTAGTGAGAAAGCAATCCGATCCAACGGACCAACGAACCAGGCTATATCACAATGTATGATGGGTAATTACGTAAGTTCCGTGAAAAGCATCAGCTTTGTTGTTTTGCTGATACCTCAAAATGAACCTGTGAATGTCTGTGGGTGAGCACGTCCTCACCATTCAAAAATCAAAGGGCACTTTATTTTATAATGCCGTCTTATTGCTCTTCTTTGTAGGTGCATTTTTTAAATGTTTTCCCTATCAATCCTGGACTCCTGCTCAAAATGATAAATTATTATAACGACAGCTACAAAAAAAACATCAACAATAAGCCCGCGAAGCTGTTATCGTTCCATCCTGACAGATGACAGCTGTGACAGCTCAGTGGAATCCCGGAAAATAAACCGTGGAACTTTGACCAATGAGAGAACAGTTTACTCGCGCGTGACTTGTATTAACAAATTTGGTCCGTTTAGAAACTTTGCTGTGTGAAAGGAACCGCTCCAAGAATAAAAAGCAACATTGTAATCATTTTAATCCCTATTTCGGGAAAAAAGCAATCGATCTACAGGTGTGAAAGCACCCTTACAGATCTTCTTTATGCACCAAGAGCTTGTAACACTCCAAAGAGAAAGGAAAAATTGAAATCGCATCATATGACCCCTTTAATATAGTCACATTTTTCTAACATTTACTTTTGGAACACGCAACAAACATCCTAAGAATAAAACAAGACTGCGATCAAACGTTTGCAGACTAACATTGTGCTAGAACCAGGTGTGTATGGCTAAACGTGTCTTGTGACAAACATATTTCAAGGCGTAATGGTCAGAACAACACAATCGATATCTTTCATTTTAACAAAGAAGCCTGTTCTTCAGAGAGTAAACCTTTGGAGAAAGTTTGCCACCGTCTAGTTCCAGTAGAATCTTCTGATAAAATGCAAATGAGTACCTGAGCTCTTTGGGGTAACTCAGATTAATTGCATAAATTAGGCCAAGCAGAAAAACACAAGCCTCCGCAACACCTGCCAATCCCGCCATCACCTCTATGCCTTCCAGCACTATCCCAGTCTGTAATGGATCATCTGTTGAGCCACCTTTGTAACCTTTAAAGCTCACAAGAGTCGCAGTTGATGTACTGAAAGAGGAAGTGGCTTGTGCTATTAGGGCTAAATACCCTAACACATGTGAAGTGCATCTTGCAAAGAATGCATCAAATAAATGGCATAACCTACAGCAAAGGTATGGTAGTTGCTCATGGATCAGTAGGTGGCTTAGCGGAGTTTGCTGAAGTTATTCAGATGTGTATAATCAATAAGAACTTGTTCTTCATTGTGAAAGTGCTGTTGGGGTGGTACAGTGAACACTATAGAGCCTTTGAACTGAACTTGTCACCTTCAAGAGAAGTCAAGCTTTTGGCACTCAGTGAACTCCCTGACACCTATCCATTGGCTGATTACATGGTTGGATCTAACCGTATGGTGACCTTGAAAAGGCATATCCTCTTAAAAGGTTGGTTAATTA
>NW_015510316.1:7317-8883 GCF_001515645.1 Sinocyclocheilus grahami
TGCTAAGGACGGGAGATAATGGAGGTAAGGCTGCTTTGATTATTTATAGAGGTTCTCTCTTGAGCTGATTGGATAGACGGTGTAATTACTGATGATGAACTGGCCGTGTTAATTATCTGTGCGCGCTCCTCCCGAAACTTGTTAATAAAACATCACTTATCAAAATTTCATGTGGGTTTTCATGCGTCTTCACGGAGATTATTTGAGTCTGGCCAGACCACCATAAAGCCCAGATCGGTGGAGTGTTGCAGTGACATTTCTCCGTTCTCCATATATGATCATAGAGGTCAACTAGAGTGACCATTAGCTTCTTGGTCACCAGTCTAACCAAAGCCCTTCTCCATCGATTGCTCAGTTCACTGGTTTAGGCTATTTATAGAACATGCTTTGCGGGCGACTCAGAGACTCCATGCGGGCTACCAGGTGACCACGGGCACCACGTCGGTGACCACTGTGTTAGACATTTTATTGAGAAGTGTGTGCCTTTTCTATTCATACCCATTTGATTGTATTTGCCACAGATGAACTCCACTCAAAGTATAACAAGTGTCCCAGAAAGGGTGTGAATACTTACTCAGAATAATTATCTCAGAGTTTGTTGAACTTTTTTTGTTGTTGTTGCTTTGCCTTTACTATGGTGTATGGAATATAGAAAATAATATTAAAGGGGTCATATGATGCTGCTAAAAAGAACATTATTTTGTGTATTTGGTGTAATGAAATGTGTTTATGCGGTTTAAGGTTAAAACACGGGCTAGCGGCAAACACACGTGGCGACTCAGGGCTGGACTCCGCTTCGTCCACGGTGAAAGCCGATCCGGTGATCGACAGCGCAAAGTTGATGTATTTCCTCAGCGACCAGCACAGATCAACTCCAGGCATGACGAAGCGATATCATCCTCTTTTGGAAGACCAAACAAAGTAGTTTCGCTTTCACAACAAAGCACACAGTGTCTTCACGACATGGCGGCGGCAGCAACAATACTACAGCGAGAATAAAAGTTACGCCTTCTTTCTTTGCGTGAACATTTGGGCGGCATTATGCAAATCTTCCCACACAGTGATGTAGACATGTGGGGCATGTTAGAACGAGCTGTTTTAGGTACACTGGTAAAAATTATGTGTTGGATTTACTTAAAATATATATGCACCATTTGTGCATCACACTTTTTAAGAAAACCCAACTTGGAACAATTTTACTTAAGATAAACAAGACAATATTTGTTATATGAACAAATATTTGAGTTCACTCAACATTCTTTACTTAAAACATGCAACATTATCTACTAAGTAATTGCAAGTTGTGTTTACTTAACATTTGAATAAAAAAAATAAATTGAGCTAAACCACCTTAACATTTTAACTTATTTTAGATCTTCAGCTATTCACCATAGAATCTACTAAGTAATTGCAAGTTGTGTTTACTTAACATTTGAATAAAAAAAATTAATTGAGCTAAACCACCTTAACATTTTAACTTTTTCTAGATCTTCAGCTATTGGTCTGCTTACTGCACTGCTTCAGTACAGTCGATATCTTAAATAAATGAAACACTCAAATCACACA
>NW_015510317.1:0-880 GCF_001515645.1 Sinocyclocheilus grahami
GAGAGAGAGAGAGAGAGTGATTTTGAAGCCTCTCTCTGCTCTCTCTGCTTTTCTGTTCACTCAGACTCAATGGGGCTCTAGCATTAGGGGTTTCGAGCTGTAAAACTGCATATTTATTACCCGTTCCCTTCTTTCTATTTAAGTTTTGTACATAGCACAGATAACTTCTCGAAGAGCAAGGTGGGTGTGCGTTTCAAGACGTCTCTTAAGTCGCACCAAGTGTGTCAGAGCCCAAGTCGAAGTTGATGTGGAAAAGGCTGATTTGAAACTGTCCTGCCTTGTAGTCCTACCAAACCGGTCAAAAAGCTTGGGAACTATGGATATTCGGAAGAAGCGGAGACCGTGGCGCATGGAGACCTCGTTCGTGCTCCTCCTGTGTCTTTCTCTGGGACACGCAGGTGAGCACTTAGCTTTTTCTGTTTGGGTGTTTGTGGCATTTGACAGAAGAAACTGTAACATGATTTATGTATTGAGGAATCAATGCAACATTGGGTTGTGTGCGCTTTTTACGCACGCCAGGTAATTGTGTATTTGTGTTTCCAGGAAGATGCGTGAATCTTCTTGCTAACAAAAGCGATTTCAGTTCATTGATTTCTACTTTTAATTATGGTACGTCGAGCTGTCACTTTTGGTGAGCTCCCATTAGCAGGCGAAAATTTGGTTCGAGTCCTTTAAGTTGACATCTTTCTTTCATCTCGTCGGAATATTTACAGTGCTGAAATATGCACAAAATAAATATAGGCCCATGAGTTGAGCTCCAGGCCGCGTTGGCACACATTATGTGGCATCCCAGACGGGGGCATAGGATAGGACGGTGCTTCACTGGCAGGGTTTCACATCCTGCACTCTAAAAAATGCTGGGTTAAATACAACCCAGTGC
>NW_015510317.1:1117-2500 GCF_001515645.1 Sinocyclocheilus grahami
CCAGCACTGGGTTGTATTTAACCCAGCATTTTTTAGAGTGTGGTTCGAACTTCATTTCGGCGCACAGCACCTTGAGATGATTGTTAGTGCAAACAACGAACATTAATCGTATGGTAAATTCAATATACTAGGCTATACATTTTATTTTTCATTAAGTTAATTGTTTTTATTACTTGTATTAATTGCATGGCTCTCTGGAATGCTTGATTCTGATCGGTCAGTCTTGGCATTTAGCGAGCAAATATTTTTGAATAATAAATCATAAGAAAAATTATTATAAGTAGCAACCCGACTGCAGTAGCGTCGCTATTAAAAATCAATATTTCATTTAAATGTTTTATTTGTTAATTTATAGCCTAAATAGCTCACTTCAGAGTGTCCTAAAACCTCCGCGACGATGCCTTCCTAATCACTGAGTGCTTTTCTTCTTTACGAACTTTTTTCCAAAGCTCTTTTTGTTGCAGTAGCCTAGTTTTTGGTTTTATTTATAAAACGAATCCATCTTTAATATAAGCAGCAGCATATATAATTAAATGTTAATTTCATTTACCCCACCCGACTAGGCATACTAATATCTGCACGTTAATTTTTTATATGATAATATTATTTTCTATGTAAATCGTCAGCTGCGCTTCTAGCGTTCACCACTAGTCGGTGAGTGGCGCTCGAGAGTCTGCTGCTTTTCCAAAGATGTTTCTTTCATAATAAGTAGAAGCACATAATCAGAGTACATTTTCACACCAGATTTGGACAGATTTACTTCATATTTAATGTGCTAAAGCTCCTGGTTGAATGAAAAAATTAACAACAAAACTATATTTTTTGTTTTTCGATGATGGCGCGCGCCTAGCGTCCCTCAGGCATTGCTTTAATTCCAGATTTCTGATTTGATCACTGTTTTTTCCCCTTCTCTTTCCCTCCCTTGTGTTTGGAGGATGTCTGAATATCTGTGCCTCGCATGAGTAGGTTATTATTCTGCCCTGTGGCTCTGAGAGATGCAGTGAATGAGTTAGTGTCTCCATGTGTGAGCTCAGTGATATTTGTGTAAACGCACACGTCTATTACACCTGGAGAATTTTCCACAGTATGCCAGTTTTAGGCCAGTGAATGTTGCACTGTGAATATTCCACAGCTTGTTGTTGCTGGTACAAAAACATTAATTCAGCAAGTTATGTTGTTTAATGTGAACTCCAAAAAAAGTTATGCGAACCAAGCCATTATTTAGGATTCTCTTTTTATGTTCAAGTCCATTTATGTCTGCTAGTTACCTTTAAGCAGTCATCGTTGTTCAATATTGCTGAATTCGGGGCAGCAGACAGACTTTAGAGAGTGCAGTGATTTTTAGGTGGGGAATATTTATTTAACATGGATGTTCCTTCAACC
>NW_015510317.1:2883-3784 GCF_001515645.1 Sinocyclocheilus grahami
CTATTACTATTGTTCATACTTGGTATTAAACTTGTAACTATCCTTAGTATATGGATGATACCTCAAGTTCATTGTTGTTGTGAGTTGTGCTATTCGTTTTCTAGGTGATCAGCCTTATGCTTTTCGCTCTGAGCAATCGTTTCTTTATTATTCTTCTCCCAAAACTGACAAACAAAACTAACCCTAGTGATTCAACTCCAGCTGTAGGAACCTTTTCACTGTCTAGGCCTCCAGAAGCCTCACACTTCCACAAATGGCTCTGTTGACAACAATACAGTTCCTCTGGTTGAAGAAGCACAGTTTTGCGGTATGTCCTAGAGAGATAGTCAGTCAACATGTCTTCAAGTTTCATTCCACACAATCTTTTTGGAAATGGGTTGTTTTTGAACCTAAAAGGATCATAGAAATTTGGCATACACTCTTAAAGAAGGAGGTTTTCTCACCAGTGCCATAGAAGATCATTTTAGTTTCTCAAAGAACCTCTCAAGTTCTTATAAGAACCATTTTTTCTTAAAGAACATTTGAATAATCTGAAAACCCTTTTCCACTTTAAAGAACCTTTTGTGGAATGGAACATTTCCATTGATGTTAAGGTTTCTTCATAGAAACATTGATGTCAATGTAGAACCATTATTTTGAAGAGTGTAGTGTTTGAGCCATTGATACCTTAAATAGATCACTGGATCTCTCTTCCAGACATGTTTCATTCCATTATGCAGCTGGTTATTCAGGGGGGAAAAAATCTTAAACATGGAAACATGCAATGAAAATGTCTTTACCAGAAGTTTGTTGCAGCAGGTTTTATATCTCACAAAATGTCTGTGTTTCAAGGTCAGTTTAAAATAGCTTTTTTTTGGGGAATGCAGACATCTCGCCACAAGAGGGCCCAACTCATGCTCAA
>NW_015510317.1:5339-8884 GCF_001515645.1 Sinocyclocheilus grahami
CCTGTTTGCAGACTGTTTGAGCACACAGTGCTTGTTTGTGAACTCGGTGTGAGAGCATCCAGTGACCCTTGGTTGTAGGCATTCAAGGACATGTTTACCATGTACAAAACGTTTGATAATCTCTATTCAGTGTTGGTGTTTGGTAGATGCAACAGAAGCGATAATGTCTTCTGTAATAAATACATGGCTTAACAGTAGTGATACGACTGATTTAGGTTGATTAATCAGCTGATATTTAGCTATTTTGAGATGATTTGTCTGATCATTTCACCTAGTGTCCACTGACAGCTTTATTGATAAGAGAGTGCCTTTTTTTTGGAGGAATGTTTGTGTAAGATAAATGCTCATTCTGTTATATTTAATATAATATATTAATGTCAATTTTAAATTAATATTTCAAAAATATATGATCAAAAAAATGTTTTAACCTAATTATATGATATATATAGAGTTTTCATTCTCTTTTTTTTCTGTTTTGCCTACAAAGTCTTATTTTATTTGTGCTTGCCATGATTCCTATCCTAATTTGCTCTATTTGGGAAATGCTTTTGGGGCGTCTCCCTCCTTATTTTATCCAGTTTAGCCAAGAAGGCCCAGCGGACATATATAGTGCTGTGGTTGAGGTCTCCAACAGTGCCATACATTGTGCACATGGTCTCTTCTGGAAACCGATACAGTGCCCAGATACTTTCTCTTTCTTGTTCATCTCTGTCTCCCAGCATTGGAATAGGTTCACCTTTTGAGAATCAAGGAAGCATTGCATTTGAGCTAGAAGCCCCATTTAGGATTTCTGCACTCTTGAACTTCTTTCATCCTTACAGTATTGTGTTGAATATTGTACACTGCTCCTCTATAGTCTATTGTCATCTATTACAATGACAATATTGTCATATGTCTTTATATTTTTAAATGTGTATGGCTAGCTGTGTACTCACATTTTAATTAGTTTACATAAGTACAGTTCCTTATTTTTGGCCTATAGTAGTTGCTAAATACAAAATAACTTAACTACCCATTGTGGTAATACCCAGACCATATTTTGGTCAATGTGGTAATAGGGACAAAAAATACTGGCAGAGCCTCAGAGGAAAGTGCCAGCACTAAAATGAAAGGAAATAGATTTTTCAAGCACTAGAAAGAGTAGACAGAGCCAAACATGTTTAACCTCAAATACGTATTTCAAATACATTAAGACTTGTTAGAGAGTTTAACATAGTTTTAGACAGTTAATAATGTAGTACACATTGTGGGTTGAGCAGATGGCATCAGGATTCATATGAATCCCATAAAGAGCAACAGAGCTGCCAAGAGCAATAGGAAGATGGAAACAGACATAGCATTTTAAAACCTGGCTGTGTGGGGCCTGTTGAATGATTCAACGTCTGTTTGAACTCGCATTTATCTTGTCTGAAAAATAAAAATAAAGTATGCTGTTGGTTCTCTTTGGATCTAAATGAACTGAAAAGATTAATATGAATGCATAATTATAAACCAAAATGATAAATTAATGTTAAAAGTATCTTTATTCTAACAATGGCCAAACTCTTTTACTTCTACAGATCCAGTCGATGTTTTGCGGGTGCTGCAGTTGCCTTCCCTCCCTGAAGGTGTGCAGAAGGTCCCGGGTTTCTGCACCTCCCGCCGGTCCGGCACTCCTGATCATGCCTACCGCATCACTAAGAAAGCCCAGATCTCTGCCCCCACCAAACAACTATTCTCAAGTACGATCCTTTTATAATCGTTTTAATAACCGTTAATCTTATAAACCAGACCTGAAGACATTCTATTGCGTTCATAGACACAATTGTTTTAACATGTTTTATCTATACAAACACCAGTTACAGTGAAATGTATCTGAAAGCTGCTTATGGTATGTCAGTATGTGTCTGGAATATGAAGGAATTCAAAATGGACATTTGTGTAAAGGATAGGTTCATAATTGAAAGGCTTGGAAGGGAAAGTGCTGAGACTTGTAAAAACTGACGGCTGCATACTTTTTTAGATGTTTGTATATACAATTAGAACATTTTGCACTTTCCCTATATTTTGGGTACTGGGAAAGTGCATTATATTTATATATTATATTAAGCGTGAAATTATTTTCTAGCTGGGTATTTTGATTGCAGTTTTTTTTTATATGCTTAGAAAGATTACTGGGTCTGGGTGACAATCATTTTGGTCCCTAACATGCAATTACTCCTCAAAAGCAGGATGAGAGCTTTTCAGTGGCTAATGAGATGGTTGCATAGTTAAAACTAAATCTGAATGTTGCACACAATGAATTGTGTGCAATTTATGCAAGTTGAGTCATGAATCATAGGTTTATTCCAGACTGCAAATGTGTCTGTGCTTGAAATAACCTGCTTTATTTGCCTCAAATCTTCATATTTCTGATTTTTTATATATATTTTTAATTCCATTCCTGTAGGACGTTTCCCGGAGAATTTCTCCATCATGACTCTGGTAAAGGCCAAGGCTGGTCTTCAGGCCTTCTTGCTGTCCATCTACAATGAGCAAGGTGTACAGCAGCTCGGTCTAGAGTTGGGACGCTCGCCCATCTTCCTGTATGAGGACCAGAATCGCAAACCCGCCCCAGAGGACTACCCACTGTTCAAAGGGGTCAACCTGGCTGACGGCAAGTCAGTAACTAATGCCTGCTGAGCCCCATCAGCCCATCCAGTTTCAAATATATTATAATTATTTGTGTTATGCAACCACGATGCTGTTAGTTTCCAAGTAATGTGATGTGTAACTATTGGGTGAATAGTAAACATCACTTTTGTACGCAGGGGCTGAAAGGTTCCTTACAGTCTATATTAATGGCTCTTGGCAAACACATAAACTATATATAGGAAGTCTTTGTGACTATCTGCCCAGTTAAACATTCAATATCTCCTCTCGTCCTATAGGTGGCACCGCATTGCCATTTCTGTGCAGAAGAAGAACATCACTCTGATCCTTGACTGCAAGAATCGTATTACAAAAACTCTGCCACGTAGCAACAACCCAGTCTTGGACACCAAGGGCATCACTGTCTTTGGAGCCCGTCTCCTGGATGAGGAGGTCTTCCAGGTCTGCTATACATTGTGCAAGAGATATCAAGGAATTCTGTGAAACACACTTTGTGATTGATAGATGACAATTAAAGGGAGAGTTCACCCAAAAAAGAACATTCTGTCATCATTGACTGATGAATTTCTTTCTTCTGTTGGACATATGAAGATATTTTTAAGAATCTGGGTCACCAAACAGTTTATAGTGGTCCCCATTGACGTAGTTTGGGAAAAAAGTACTATGGAAGTCAGTGGGGACCATCAACTTTCTGGTTACCCAGATCCTTAAAAATATCTTCTTTTATGTTCAACAAAAGAAAGAAAATCATGAGTAAATGATCACAGATTGTCTTCCATTGATTTCCATGTGGGTAACCAAACAGTTGCTGGTCCCCATTGACTTTCATAGTATGGAGGGGGGGAAAATACTGTGAAATCAATGGGGATCAGCAACTGTTTGGTTACCCACATTCTTCAAAATATCTTTTGTGT
>NW_015510317.1:9153-9972 GCF_001515645.1 Sinocyclocheilus grahami
GTTCAGCAGAAAAAAGAAATTCATACAGGTTTGGAACAACTTGAGAGTGAGTAAATTCTCGTTTTTTTGGTGAACTATCCCTTTAAGAAGGGTGTCTTTGTAACATGTTTGGAGTTTGAGTTGTTTTACATTTTCTGCACGAAATTAACTACAATTTATGGCGATGTTATAGGCAACTGTAGTAACAAGAATTGTCAACTTGAAATCAAAGCTGACCTTATTTACTTTGCTAATACACATTTCTGGACTTTTAAGTAAACCAATAAGTACAAATATTTATTTACCAAATTTGATGATGGTGAACATTTTCAAACTTTGCAGAGAAGCTCACCTAGATGGCTGACAAACGTTGCATCTGTCTTCATGAAATCTCGCACAAATGTTACTGAGAATGTGATATCGTTCAACATGTTTTTACGCTTGGGGGCCAAATACTCTGGTTAAGTCAACTTACAAACTAGTTGAGACGGTGAAAATGTAACCTGTTAAGTTGAATAAAAAAACAACAACTATGTATTTTTACAGTGTACTCTTGTTGAATGCCTGTTACGATCCAGTCAATTACTGATGGATAAAATTAAGTCCTGTCTTATGTTTTCTTGTTGAATATTCTGCTTTACTCTAAAATATGTCACATAATGGGGTTGCAAATGCATTTTATTTTGACTTTAAATTTCTCTTATATGGTATAATCAGAAAATCACATGTGAGACAGTTCTGCTGCATGTCCCATATTGCTATTATTTAATTCAAAAATAAATAAAAAAGAGAAATAAAATGCCTTAGTATCCCAGATTACCTTGACTTTGACCCCTGGTA
>NW_015510317.1:11799-12057 GCF_001515645.1 Sinocyclocheilus grahami
AGCGACTTAAGACTGCTTTTGTGCTCCAGGGTCACAAATGATAAAACCATCATGCTTTCATCTTGCCCTTATTTCTAACTCCTACATCTCACTTTACTCATCCTTCACTTTTCTCTCCTCTCTCCCTATTATTCTCTCATTCGTTTTCTCTTCCCAAAGTCTTCTTTTTTCACTCTGGTCATGTGCTACATTCCCTTTCTGTCACTCACATGGCCTCTCTCTCTCCTTCCCTGCATTCCTCTGGCTTCACTGCTCCTC
>NW_015510317.1:12067-12456 GCF_001515645.1 Sinocyclocheilus grahami
CCCATGTCTCTCAGTACTTTGATGAAGAGCGGGATGATTATGAATCCCCCTATTATTATGAAGGAACTACGAGTGTCCCTCCCTCCGTCCCAGCCGTGGACCCCACCAAAGAGGTAAAGAGGGAGAGCGAAAGTGGAGTGAATCAGAAAAGAGAGTTGGAGAAAGAGATGGAGAGTAATAACTGGAATTGTGCAGAAAAGAATATTGTTAACGTTTCAGATGCATTTCATAGTTTTTTCATCAGTATTTTTGTCTTTTTTTCTACGCATCCCGCTAACAAAGCAGATCAAACTAAATTTCTGAAATCTAAAAAAAGAAGTTTTGCAGTTGTGTGCAGTACTTCTCAATTAAAAGTATTTATTTAAAAGATGTTTACTGGAAAACAAGAT
>NW_015510318.1:0-1488 GCF_001515645.1 Sinocyclocheilus grahami
ACACACACACACATATATATATATATATATATATATATGTATACATACACACATTGCTGTATAAGTATTATCCATCTTTAGGGTCGTAACAAAAACTTCATAGTATTTGTTATTTAAAAAAAGGCTTGATTATTTTTATCTAGCTTTAAAAAAATGTATATATTACAAAAAGCAGCATTACGCCCTGATTGATGTACATACATACATGCATGCATACATAAAATTAGCCCAAATCCTTAATAGACAAACATTAAGAAAGAGGTGTACATTAAGAAAGAGGATTTTTGTACATTGTATTTCTCTGGAAATTCAGATTCTGTACATCCTACTCATGAATCACCAAAATCTGGGCTTTGAACCAACAACCTTTGGATTTTGAACTCAGATCCTTAATCACTAAGCTACACTGCTCCATACACTTCACCTTTGCACCTATAGCTATCTGATTCATACATAATACACATTTATTCCTGTTTCTTCTCTACTAGCAGACAGCAATGTCAAGGCACCCAGGATTGGCAGTGCACTACAATGACCATTTTAGTATTTGATGGATCTAACCTGTTTCTTAAACGCAGAAATGGGCCCAGGTGAATTAAGCGTTTTCAATCTTCCTGCCAGACGAGATGCAGAAGAAAAAATATTTAAGGATGCTTAATATTTTATTTGCAAACACGAAAAAGTGCCTGAGGGCTTTAGATAATGTTTTTCACTTTCCCTTGGAAACCTGATTTACGCCAAGAGTCAGACTGGAGCGTGTTTGAGTCCAGTGACACGGTGCCGCCGCTCGCAACACAAAGCGGCCTGCCACTCATCAATGCCATCAAGTCGGATCAAAACTGTCGCCCGACATAAATGAAAAATTATATCAAAACAAGTAGAGGGACAAAAAATTAACAAGAGATGCGAGTCGCTCTTCATAAACCTACAACGAGGTGAATGCGTAAGACAAATCAGGCCACAAGGATAAAAGGTTTATCACTTTCCAACTGGGTTCAATTTCAACCTATGTTTTCTGTGCTATCAAAAATATTATTTGGGGAGATGGGAAGAACAACTTCCATCTGGATATTGGCCTATTAAGCAGTTACAATTGAGCTCATTTTGTATTTGTGTAATTTATTATCTGAACCGCTCATGTTTCGCTCGGGTTTGAATGCTCTGTATTGCATTAGACATTCACATCTGCACAGAGCCGTGATCATTCACACCCTAGTATATATTTTTAGCAGCTTGAAATAAAGGAATGAATATGAATGAATGTGATTGAATATTAATGCATATTAATAACCCCATTACTAACCCCATTTTGTGGCTGGCGTTTTTATTAGTCAATTTTAGAATGTTTCATGGAAATGGATTTTGACACAAATCTACTGACACTTACCCATTCCGTAATTTTTCTGCTCGTACTGCGCCCCGGGTTTAGGTGTCACATAATGAGTGTCAAAATTAAAGTGGGTCAGAGAGAGGTAATACATTTGAATT
>NW_015510318.1:3138-4384 GCF_001515645.1 Sinocyclocheilus grahami
TGTTTGTTTTGGTGCTTTCAAATATCAACATTGTTTGGCAAAAATTGCTTACTGCACCTTTAACTTGGTGCAATATGCATATTCACCGCCCTATTCCTTTGTGCCAATGCTCTTTTTAAGTCAAGATGTAATCTGAAGTCTAAAGCGATGGAAAAAAATAATTTTTTAGTCAACTAATTAACACCTTCCTCTTGAATCTTAAGTATACGGCTTTACATGAAAGAGGTACGATTTTACACCTTTCCACACAGGAGTTATCTTCTCTCCACAGCTGGTGGGGAGACATTAAAACAAAGAACTCAGAATAGAACACAGCCATATAGCAGCTCCAGCCGTGATGGGCTAATCGGTTCCACTTCAGTCTCTAAAACCTTTATAATTCGCGAGAATGACTCAGTAATGCAGCAGAAGAATGCATGTCTACACATTGTGGTGTTTAGAAATGTAAATTCAAGATATATAATGAAGATCAGATGCAGTATTTGATGGCTGTAAACAGCAAGCAGCTCATGCGAAGCAGGGCTGAAGCTGCCTGAAGTAATAACGACAGATCGCTCAGCATAGCGGGTTATTTGATGGAAAATGCATGCTAATGTTTTTGGATTGCTGATCCAGCATGGCAGCGAAATGACTCTTTCAACAGTGGCTCCGCTGTATGAACACAAAACACCGAAACACAAGAAGAGACCTTGTAGCTTGTACGGTTGACTTACAAGACTGATCCTACGACAGAACAAGAAGCAAGGGAACAAAGAAAAAACAACAACAACAAAACACACAAACCAGCAGAGGTTATTATTCATCAACAGCCTTAGAAATATTTCACAGTGAAAATGCATGAATCATTTCCTCACCTTAATGTCATTCCAAACTCATATGACTTTCTTTCTCCCATTGAACACACAAAGAGATATTTTGGAGAATGATCTGGTCGCACTTTTCCATGCAAATTGCAATAAACAGCAGCTAAAGCAATCAGGCTTTAAAAATGATGCAAAAGAAATAGCAATTCATGAAGTCCAATTCATGATTGAAAGGTTCTTTTGAAACAGAATTTCAATTGAATTTCAATGAATCGTATTATTTAGCTCACAAAACATGAATGATTTATTCACATATCCAACTAATCCAACTACTTCTGTTTTGCTTCCCAAGTGCTTTTTTTGTTTTTATTGACTTATTTATTTATTCATTTATTTAATCATTTATTATTTTATATATATATATATATATATATATATATATA
>NW_015510318.1:11972-12443 GCF_001515645.1 Sinocyclocheilus grahami
TAATTACACTGTAACAAGGACACCTTAAAATAAAGTATAACCCACCTAACACTGTTGCAACCAAACTACATTTCCCATCATTCACTGTGTACAGAAATGATCAAATATACAGATAAAGCATCAGTCTCCTAATGTGCATCCTTTCCTCTTTATTACATTGCATTACTGCTAAAAAAATCTGTCTACCTTTGTCGAGAAGTGAAAAAGAAATGATTTTTTCAGTAAATCAATCTTATTCCAATTAAAATCACATGAATGTCATTATGTCATAATTACAGTTTATGAACTCATAAGTAGGAACTTTCCAGAAGGACTGATCAGAAAGTCTGATGCAACTATGAGAATATAAGTTTTCCACAAAAGTAGAAATTATTCATAATCAATTTAGTTACAGCAAATTTGATTCTAAATTTTCACCATTCCTTGAACTGCAAAGTGAATTATTTGGTATCCAACTACCCATTCAATTAA
>NW_015510319.1:0-460 GCF_001515645.1 Sinocyclocheilus grahami
ATGCTGGACAGGACCCCTCCATCTGGACCCATCTGATTACTCTCCTGCTTGATCCGTGATACCACCGCAAAGTATTGTGGGAAGTCCTTTGTGATGATCCGGCAGATACGCTTCTTCTCCAGATCTGCTGTGCTGTCGAGCTCTGTTGAGTACACATGTATAATGTGAGTTTGATTTCAGGAAGCATTTACATTACATAAAAGTATATTACAGGAGCAAACAATAGGTTTTTAAGTATCCGGAAGGAAAAGTGAGTGGTGTTTGCCTATGCACAAGTTGGCATCATGATGCTACGGTCTTGCAGTGGTGCTAAATCTGTTGCTATGTGGTTGTACTGTCTGTGTACTCCCAAATGTTCATTTAATTTTAACACATTTGTGTATGTCACATGCTGTCTCTAAATTGTATTGTTTATAAATATGTGACCCTGGACCACAAAACCAATCATAAGGGTCAATTT
>NW_015510319.1:470-1377 GCF_001515645.1 Sinocyclocheilus grahami
CCCACCAATGTCTGGTACACTATAATTATAAAGTTTTAAGAATGGTTCTAAATTCTATGAGAGATGTCCAAACTACAACCATAATGACAACAACACAGAGGAACAATATTGTTGGAATCACTTTCAGAACATTTTTTCCAGCTGATGAATTATAAAAATCAATTAACTTTAAAAAGCTCGAGTATTAACAGTGGTGGACGACATAACTGTAGCATGTGCTAAATAGATATACAGAGTGTTATCTTGTGTTGGTGTGGACACTAACAGTTATCTTTATAGTTATCGTTCTAGGTGTGAGTAACCTTTTGGCTAACCCTAATTAGTCTATTTATGAAAAAACTGTAGTGATGATTGCAAACACCACTATAGTGAAACAGGAGCTCGATAAACTGTTAAAAAGATTATATATTTCATTAGATTTTATCACGTCGTTAATGATGTCTACAAGTCAATCCTACCAGTTATACTGCAGAGCAGGCGCAGGCTTGGTGTTGGGTCTCCTTTGTAGCCATTCACCACACCCTCTCCAGAGAGCGGAGGCACGGGCATGGTCATGGTAATGGGCTTATGGAACTTCCTCCTGCGAGGCTCCACTGTCACTATAGGGCTGAAGGTGGCACGGTTTCCAATGATCTTCTTCACAGGTTCATCCGGAACAGGCTGGGCCTGTTAAGAGAAAGCAAGAACATTTAAGTGAAACATCTACACAAAGAGCTTCATTAAAGTGTGTAATTTCGGACCGCCAGCATCAACAAATGGGAAAATCATGTTTGCTTTCCAAATAATCCCTAATATATCCTGGCCTAAACTCACACCACTGGTCGAGGTAGTGTTGTTAAGATTCAGAGTCAGAGTGTTAAGACCCGTTCACACCAAGAACGATAACTATAAAGATAACTATATTAGC
>NW_015510319.1:5080-5467 GCF_001515645.1 Sinocyclocheilus grahami
AGAGAAAGTAAAAATTGAAATCGCATCATATGACCCCTTTAATATTATTTGTGGCAAGAAATTTATGCTAGTTTCTTTCTTTTTTTTGCATATTCCATTGGCAGGTTCTGCTTTAGAAAACTCTTGCTATATTTTCTATTTAAGTGAGAGTTTTGCTTGTTTTAAGATGGGCATTTTCTGCAGTTTGGCATAATTACAAATAAAGAATTTGTGAACAAAACTATTAAAAATGAAATGCGACCTGTTCTGGCCAGTATGTTATAAGCCCCATTCTAATATGGATCAATTAAATCAAATAGCTTATGTTACACAACGGATGAAAACAGTAACATCGGACAAACATGGAATCATGGAAGAAAACATTTAATGTGTAGACAGAGAAGGTAC
>NW_015510319.1:9412-10949 GCF_001515645.1 Sinocyclocheilus grahami
GTGTGAAAGGCCCTAATGTCGAAACTGAAGTTGTCATTCTAAATGAAACCAAAACTGACACCGTTCATGTTTAATTCTCTGAAACGGTTTGCTTTAAAGCAATCTATTGTTTAAATGGCTATATAAATAAACATAATTTAAATTGACTTGACTGGATTGCTGAATTTAGCTGGTCCAACGTTTCCACATCACTACGGTCAGATGCTTCAAACTCCTTTTTACCCCTAAGCAAAGAACCAAAAGCAACCTTTGTATTATCAGGGCCTTAATACTTATGTTTAATGGTTTGTTCAAATCACTAACCCTAAGTATAAGAATAGTAATGGTGATGTTGGCTTTACCCTGAATGGACTGGGCTGGAGACCAGGTTCACATTGTCCAGAGTGTCCGGCGTCCAGCTATAGCGTCTCATTGAGTTTGCGTTGTAATCTTTTGCTAAAGCCAGGTGCTGAAACACAAAACAAGCTTGTTCAGAACTGAACATAATACTCATATTTCCATTCACTGCGGTTCTGTGGTGAGCCACGGTAAACGGCCTGTGCTTTCACAGTCCTCTCATATGAGACTGAGACTCTGCAACTAACAGCTCAACCACACAATTATCTCCTCGTCTTGTGGTTGATGATGAGAATCACAATCAACAAAACAACATGCAGGAGAATTATTTCTAGGAGGTGGAAGATAATGGAAGAAACCCCCTGATGCAAGACCAAAACAGCCGAAACAATGTGAAAAGCTAAAAAAAATTCAACAGATAGAGAAAAGAAAGAATCTGGCCTGAAGAGCAGAACATAAAAGAACAGCAAATGCATCTTGTGGAGCAAAGCTCATGTTTGCCTGCATTGGGTTATGGATTGAGAAACAATGCAGAATTCCTCAATGCATTTTATACCTTATAATGAGTCTCAACAAGGGAGAGCATTTCTCTACAGACCCCCTGAAGCGTTTGAAGAGAAGAGACAGATTCTGAATCACTCCAAATGCACTGATCAACAGTGAAAGGCAAAATGACTTCAAGATCCTTAATAATAAAGTGGATTTTTTGACATATCTTTTACTGTCTGAATACAATTACAGTGCTGTAATAAAATTATTTTTGCAATCTCTGCATTTTTTTGGCCCACCGTTCAATTTTCTATTTGCATACTCATAGTAAGTATATTTCTGGCCTTTGATGTGCTTTGTACTTTTGGTTTAGTAAACTTCACAGAAATCTCCCATTGTTTGAATCTTGAACTCAAAATATACAGTGATTGGTTCTTATCAAACATCCGTGTTACCTCTTGAGAAAAATAAGTGATCTTAATTGTATCACATGTGCACTTGTCGCATACTTCATAACTTAAAAGTATAATTTTAAAAAGCTATACATGCAGATAATAAAATATTATTGAAATAAAAGGCCATTTGAGTGCACTTCAAGTACACAGTTCTGACTACACTTTAAAAAGTGCATTTGGTAACACTTTACTTAATGCCTTTATGTATAATTCATTATAAAAGTAGTTTTAATGTATTAATTATGCCTTGTAATGCA
>NW_015510319.1:11398-12451 GCF_001515645.1 Sinocyclocheilus grahami
GCTATATACAAAGATATTGAATAATTACTGTATTCACATTTCATGGTATTATGGTACTTCCCTACCACTGGTACTCTTTTTGTTAGTACAGAATTTGTATTTCTTTGTTGAAATAAGTATCTGGTTTAGAGTAAGGTATGCTGAACATGATTTAAAATCCACATGATATAAAAGACTCAACAGACAGCACTAAGCCGACGCAAAATCTAAAAACTCAAGGAGAAAGAGGGCGTACCGTGTCCTTAGTTGGTGCCAGGATCTCTTCGATCATCATGCTGTCACGGGTGAAGGAGCTCCGGTTGAGTGTATTGGACCTATCCGAACTGAAGGAGCGCAGGCTGTTGGCATTTACATTAATACCATACAGTGCGGGGGAGTGACAGTGAAATACACACAAAACACACACACACACACACACAGACACACACACACACAAAACAAAAACATTTATTATTGCATGCAACTTCCAGGGAAATTGATGCACAATAGCCAAAACAAGGATCGAACCCACAAGACAGATACGTGTAGTGGTGTGATGGGTTAGACATTGAGAGAATAGATGTCTAGAGAATAATTAACAGATGTGTAGCATCTTAAATGATACGCTGGTGAATATTTGTAATGACTGAATGAATGAGACACAAATGTGTGCCAGACTGTTTTTAAAAATATGCAATTGGTCCTTTGTTAAATGTTTAAATCCTACTCCTATGCTGCCACATAGTCACACATTATTAGATAAAATTTTGCAATTGTATAAAGTAAATCTAAGGAGCATCTGCGTGTTTGGGTGGTTTAAAATGGAGATTTACAGAAATTAACCAAAAATACCACATACCACTTATAATAGTTGGAGAAAATAAGCATGGTACTTTTTCACTACCCAAATCTTTAAATACATCTTGAGAAGTTCATGCTGTGGATTAAACTGATCTCACTCCTAAATAAACATGCAAAACATTAGTAAGAACATCTGCATTTACTTTAAATTAAATTAAATACTTCTAACCTAACATCATTTCATTTATGCACTGATTTTTGTCACTATGGTGT
>NW_015510320.1:0-609 GCF_001515645.1 Sinocyclocheilus grahami
AGTCACTTTGGATAAAAGCGACTGCTAAATGACTAAATGTAAATGAAAATATATTATTAGTCTCTTTAGCGTTGTCTGTACAGAAAATGTTGATGTTCGATCACAAAGTGAAAACAAAAATGATCATAAAGTTTGTTTTTTATTCAACTCCTCAAAAGAACTATAAAAAAAACAAGCTCTCAAAAGGTCAATGAAGCATAACTAGGCTGTCTAATTACAGAGAAATAAAGGAGGCCTAGTCCCCCGGATAAAATCTCAATTCCAACCCAAATCCTCAGAGGTAGACACTTTAATTAAAGAAGTGATTAGTGGCAAATTATTAAGATGCACATTTGAGACGCCCTGATTGGGTGAAGGAATGAACACTTTAAGTGGAATGGAAGGACTCACACTCTTGATGGTTGTTGTTGCCATTATTCTTATATAATGTAAGTATAGGCTACATGTAAGTGATAATGTATCCTGTTTTAGTTCAGGTTTTTATCACCCTGTTGGGGTGTATTTTATGATAATGACCATCATCCCTCTTATTATATGGCTACTTAACTAATAAATAATACATTGAGATTAAATATTGATTTGAGTTGAAATTATTTTATTATAAGAGAC
>NW_015510320.1:7675-8350 GCF_001515645.1 Sinocyclocheilus grahami
TATACATAGCATACTTTTATGTTTACAAATATGTGTATATACATACATTTAAATAATATTGCTTGTTGTAAAACGGTTACAATATCATAATATTTTGTATGAGAATCATCCATCTCTCTCTCCCTTCGCTCAGCAGACTCTCTGACATTAGCATTCCTACCCAGGCTTTGTTGCCATGGTGAAAGCATGTGGTTTCCTGGCGTTGCCATGGGGATTTCCTCCTTGAACATTTCTTCAGCAATCATACGCTTGTCTTTTCATGATTTATTTCTTTTCTCTCTCTCAATCACTCTGCCTTCTTTCGTTCCCTGTGATTATTGGTCTCCCCTGCCAAAGATCCTCGGTGATAGTTGGTGTGACTGTGTAAAGGACAGTTGATGAGTCTTGATTCCCTTGCAATGAGGATGAAGGTTTTCTCAGGGTGACCTTGAGCGAGCGTGACCTCATTGGCTTTCAGTCTCCTGTCACATATGGACACAGATTTGCACAAATGAGAGTACACCTTGAGCAAAAATGATCAGCTAGCGCGCATATTATAGCACCCACTCTCTCTCCACCCCCACACGCACATTATATGAGTTTCTGGTGCTTGCATTTGTCAGCAGGTTCCTGAGGTAAACATGTTGTAGTGCTAACGAGCCTCATTATGGCGGCGGTCTTATTAAATGGCCTCTG
>NW_015510320.1:9098-12442 GCF_001515645.1 Sinocyclocheilus grahami
ACTAAATGCACAACAAATAATATATGACAAGTTGTTACATTATTTGGCAGCTGTGGAAAGCCCACAGTTAGGATAATGAGCTACATTTTTTGGCAGTAGAATTGTTTATTTCCAATAGTCATTTAAAAAATACACTGTTCAAAAGTTTGCTCACATTGGTGAGCATACAAGACAAAAAAATCTTACCCAAACATTTAGTATATTTATCCTTATTAATTATACATTTTGGAATACACATTGGCATTTGGTTATATCTGAAAATAAGAACATGTATTTACAGTGTTGAAGTTACTGAAAATCCTGCTTCAGGGTCGTTGAAACATATAAGGTAATTTGAGTGAGATATGTGTTAATTGGCTCTATAAATAATTTTCTCAATGCCTGCAGATTAAATTTATACAATCTGAAAGACACTATCAGGCAGACTCTGCTCTGGTAATTTCCAGCCTTGTAGTGCTGTCTTTTAGCATGTGTGTTTGTGTGTGCGATTTGTAAAGGCTCTTCACAGTAGGTGTTCTTATTTAATATTACTGTGAAGTTGACAAAAATAAACCTGCGTACCTCACCCAAACCTTCTACATTTCTATTGAGGATTGAGGAAACGCTGTCATGCCTGGCGGAACTAATTCATTAGTCTCTAAATCAGTGTTGTTTATCTTTTTTCGGCTCAACTGGATTCTTCTCGCCAGACAGTTTCTGTCACAAGGTCTAAATGTGTTGACAAATACCTCTGATCATTGAACAGTCTTTCTAGTTGGTGTATATTTGTGTATTGAGTGTGTACATGAGTATGTTGTTTATGGTTTGGAGTATATGTGAAGTCCCTGACTATGCCAGATCAGCGGAAGTCCTTTCAACACCTCTATCAACACATACTTTCTCTCCTCCTCTCTTTCTGTCTCGGTTTGTCCATTTGACCTCTAATAAAGGTTACTTCCTCTTCAGTAATCCTGTTGTATGCAGTGTATGTGGGCTCAGGTTTTGTTTGCGTGTATGAGTATTTCCCTGCTGTGTGTACATGTGCAAATATGCATTTGGAAACTGACTGTGAGAGGCAACAGTGAGGACATAGATTTAAATTTAAAAAGGCAGACTGATTTTCATGTAAAATGACAAATGTTTTCTGTCATAGAATGACTTACTACGTCTATTATTTATTAAATATATTGTTCTGGTAGTGTATGCTAAGTGGTCAATATAGTGTTAATAGTAACATTTTAAATAGATGTTCTGACTTTAAATTTTGATTAGATGTTGATGAGATGACTCCACTGTAAAATGACTATAAATACACAATGTATAATATGACTAGTTGTTACTTTGGTTAGCATGAGCTAAGATATTTGGCAGAAGAATTGTTTATTCCAATACTTATTTAGAAAAATACACTGTTCAAAATTTGGGGTCATTAAGATTTATTTATTTGTAAAGAAATAGATACCTATATCAATGCAAGGATGCACTTAATTGATCAAAGTGGCAGTAAAGACATTTAGAGTGTTACAAATGATAATACTCTTATATGAATTCTGTTTTTTTCCACTTTATTCAGCAAAAAATGCTGAATTTAACACACACACAAAAAAGAAAGAAATCATATCTGTTTCTTTGAACACTAAACTAAATCTGCATATTATTTCTGAAGGATCATGTGACACTGAAGACTGGAGCAATGGCTACTAAAAATGTAGCTTTGCCATCACAGAATTAAATTACATTTTAAAGTATATTAAAAAAGAAAACTTATTTTAATTTGTAATTATATTTCACAATAATACTGTTTTTTTTACTGTATTTTTAAATTAAACAAACAGCTTTGGTGAGCATAAGAGACTAAAAAATTGTACCCAAACTTTTAGTATGTTATCCTTATTAATTGTGCATTTTAGAATACACAAACACTAGGAAACTATAAAACAGATTGCATTCCTGTCTGTGACTATATCTTCAAGAATTGCACTAAATTCATTTGCTTAATAATTTTTTTCTAAAATCTCTTTCCTTAATATTTTTATTATGTATTTTTACTTCTCTGTGCCTCTCATATGTTAATGATTATTTGCAAATAACTAAGCATGCACTACATGTTAGGTTGAGAAATGTTGTACCCTATTTTTCTCAATTTCATGTCTGTCTACTGTTTTTCATTCCTTTCCTCCTACTAAACATTTGTCTGTGCATGTAGGCCTTAACCCCACTCTACTCCCTGACCTGACCAAACACATTTGGCTAGCACACATTAATCAAACTTGCTTTAGCTGACTCTTTCTCTCTCTCCATCTCTCTCGCTCTCTGACAGAACAGACCAATGGATTTCGTTCTGTGTTCTGCTGTGGTCAGCCGCTCTGTTTTATCTACCTGGCCTTTGTCATGCACACTTACACAGTGCTTTATTAGGTTGTTCGGCGCTATGAGAGAGTTGTGTTGCATTAGCTTTGGGTCAGCAAGTTGGAAAGGCTTTGTTAGGGTTCTCATACTGACTTCCCACTCTTTCCCTTAAAGCGCCACTCTGAAAACTTCCCCGCCCACAGAGTTGGCCAGCTTTATAATTTCTGCTCTCATTTTTACATCTTATATTTATGATGAATTATAGAGGGTTTAATTAGCCTGCTAAAAGAGAGCAGAGCTGCTGAGGAAGCAGAATCCAGTGTTTGGAGAAATGCTTGAGCTAATAACATGCTAAGTATGGTGGAAGATTGCCTTGTGGCACAGAGGTCACTGCCACTGGAAACATTATTAGGTGCAACTTGCAACCAAAATGGACATTAAAAAATAATGGGCTGCTCATCCCTAGTCTCATTTTAGAGTCAATATAGAGTCAATCTCATAAAATGAATTTGATGTTGTGTTGAACATCTTAATGTAGCCTATGCATCAACACACTCTCATGGCAATTTGTAGCTATTTTACATTTTGGCCAATTGGTGTTATTTGTGCATTTTCTTACAATCTAGGTTTAGGAGTGAACTAATTTGCGAGGCTTGTTCGAGATACATTGGCACTGCGCAGACCGATTGGCGTGGCATCAAAGTACCGCGAGAAAGTTTTTTTTAAATGCTCTCGCATGTCATACACCGATCGATCTCGAACGATGCATCTCAAACAAGCCTACTGTGTTTACAAAGATACTTGCAAAGATGGGCATTTTGACACATACAAGTATGTGTATTTAACTGTTCAAGGCAGCAGCTCCGTCCAATACTCCCACGGTCTATGAGCACCATCTTCACGTGTTCGCCTCTCTAACAGCTCAGAAACAGTCTCTACACTGGACGCGACAAAACGTCCATTGCAAATCTTTTGAACTTTGTGTCAGTACGTCATAAATAGAACGAGGCATCAGT
>NW_015510321.1:0-778 GCF_001515645.1 Sinocyclocheilus grahami
TACCACGGTCAGCAAGAGGAGCAAAAGAGTCCAGCAGACCTCCACTGCTCCTCCACCACTCCAGTAATTCTACGAACACTGACTGTTGCGCAAAGATCACGTCTTACAGAGGATCTAGAGACGCTCTTCTGTACAACACAAGTAGGTTAGGCTTTAGGACCGACCTCTCGGTAGAAGTCACAGTTAGAGGACAGACAAGGTTGCTTAAACATTGTGTAATCATGCAAATATAACCAAAGACTCCTGGGCAAGTGTCCAGTCACTAAACCCTGACAAAAGGGGACCAAGCACTTCAGAGGCCAAAGAATTCCCCTCTAATGTCTAGTGCCACTATAAAAGAGCTCTACTTGCGTTGAGTTGTATGGCTGGAAAACTGGCAAGTGCGTGGTATAATATGCATTAGTTGAGACTTTGCGACTTGGGATGCTTATGACCAAAAGGGCAATTAAAGAACTTACTTTGTGAACTCATCAAATTCAACTTTGGGCCTATAAGAGCCAGGAGACTGTAAACAAGAACCAAAGTCATTCAGAATGTATTTGTCAAGAAAATCTTATTAGACATCCTGGTGAACATGTAGTTTTGGTTTTGCCTCCGATATTTCACATTTCACCAGGAGTCTTTCATATTCTTCCAATGAAAAAGTGTAATTTAAAGGGAGTGATATACACTACCATTCATATGTTTGGGGTTGGTAAGATTTTAAAATGTTTTTGAAAGAAGCTCCTATACTCACCAAAAACTGCATTTGATCAAAAATACAGAAGAAAAAAAAAAA
>NW_015510321.1:1998-3265 GCF_001515645.1 Sinocyclocheilus grahami
TTTAACACATCTTTGCTGAATAAAACCTTAATTACCCTAAACATTCGAACGGTAGTGTAAATATAATTTGGCAGCACAGAATGTCAAATTAAATATTCTGACCACTAATAAGATGGTAAAATCTCCATAATTCACAAAAGAAAGCATGAAAAAGGGCATATAAAAGAAAGTAAGCAAACACTAATCTGCACTGATGTTCATGGACAAAATATCCATTACTGGCCACAACAGGAGTTGATATTCACTCTAGAGAGTTAAATTTATCAGAGTTATTTGAACTGACCCCGGAGCCTCCAGCCCTGCAAGTGTTGTAATGTTAAATGTAGCGGTTACTGTTGCAAACTACTCTGTCCCAAAACCACTTGGGGCTGGTGAAATCTTGAGATGAAATATTTTGATACTATTCGTGTTATTAAAATATTTATTTTGTGGATGCATTGATCAATGGGTTTCATCTTTTGACACCTTTACCCTGAACATTGGGGTATTTTGGGGTCCAAACTCTCACGGTTTTATTGCCACCTGGTGGACCCAGAGGGTATAAAACTACAGCCCAAAAAGGCTGCAAACCATGTACAACCAGAATGTAAAACAGACTAGAACTAGTTTAACTATTATAGGAGTTCCATACAATAATAAAGCTAAGCTGTAGAACAAAACCAAGATTTAAACACACAAGAACTCTTTTAGGGGGGTTTTCTGTATTCTAGTCATCTACTACATTCCGGATCAGCCATATTGGGCAGTAGTAGTCTCTCTTTCTCTCTCCCCCGTCTGCAGACTGACTTCGATCCTCCCTCTTTATAATGCCCCCACATTGCTTACATTACTTATGTCTCACAATCTGACAGTAGCCTGCCATCATTCATTCTAATGCCTTATTTCAATGGAATTCCATTCTAAATTTCGCACAGAACGGAACTCTGTGATTCTCGAGATTTCAGACTAAAATATTGCTCTGCATTCAAACATTTTTTGAATTGCTACAGCACTGAACTGGGCTCGTATTGTGGCTGTTGCCATGGTGGCGTTCACAAGGAAAGCTGAAATCAAATAAAACGAAAATGACAGTACTGCCAATTTCCACATATTCGGAGCAGGAGGTAAACTTGAATATTTGAACAGCGGCCCTGTGATTTTTGGAGGTCTTGGCAGGCGCGACAGCAGGTTAATGAAATCTGGGCCTGTCGGAAAGCCTTTATCTCAAAAGGGCAAATCATGAGTACACACACGAAAAACGACGCGCTTATGCAAGCTTCTTAACACT
>NW_015510321.1:3414-5262 GCF_001515645.1 Sinocyclocheilus grahami
GTACACACACGAAAAACGACGCGCTTATGCAAGCTTCTTAACACTCCTTCACAGTCAAGTACTTTTATTCTTATTAATAACGCTTTTTTTCTTTAAAAAATCTTTTCAATATACAACACCATTTTAGACGAGACAATTCTGTTTACAACTAAATTCAGATCAGTTATGGGTCATTCAGAACCTAGACGAGCAGACAGTGAAAAGGGGAACGAGACGGACAGCGCTAAAAATGAGAAATGGAGGTACATATCAGGAGAACTACAATTATTCATACGATTTCACAAGAAAAGAAAATATGAAGTCAATTCCCCAACTTAAAAAAAATGAAAAGCATAAAAAAACAAAAACGTAAGACAGAAACCAAGGGGTTGACCAGCACACGTTACACGTCCAATCGCTCGCTCATTCATGCAGAACAGTCCCGAGGGAAGGAAGGCACGCAGACCTTGCCTTCTCCCTTTAGTTTTTCATCTTTTACTTTTTGGATCAATAAAAATAAAACAAACAAAAGATAGATACAGAGTTCATGTGCCCAGGGGGCGGAGCCGGGGCAGCCGTCACTCTGTACGCGGTGGCGGGGGTGAGAGGGGGGCTCCATGCCCATCCTTACGCTCTCTGCTTAATGGCATCGCTCTCTCCATCTTTTCTCCACCTCCTCCTCCACACAGAGGGAGAAAGAAAACGGACGCGGTTTGTGTCGTGGGGCAGCCCTCAAAACAACTCAAGAGGGGGAGAGATAAAACAGACAGATGGAGAGAGGAGGGTGAAGGGGAGGGGGGTGGTGGTGGTGGCGTTCCTCGACCTTTGATCCTGGCACACTTCAACAGAGACTGGGTCACCCGAACAGTCCCCACACACACTCGCACACACTCCGCACGCCACCAGGGCTTCCCTGTTGAGAGATCACACGCATGCAAGTTAGAGTTCGTATTTTGATGTGTGTGAACAGAGTTAAAACGTGTGCTACCTGCTATCTGGATATATAGGTATACGTGCGGGACGGCGATCGTCCTTCCGTCTGCCCGTTGGTCGACACGTTGAGGAAGTCCCAGATAAGGATAGTGTCATCGTGAGAACTGCTGATGATCTGGAACTCGTCGAACTGCAGCCGGAACACTCGACCAGAATGTTCCTACACGCAGACAGACTATATTAAAACAATTCATCCACAACACTGCTGCAAATCAAAATCAGTCACAGACTGGGAATGGCGTGACGCAAGACTATGGTGCTATAAATGTGTGACAATGCAGAGGGCTGAGGGCAACTACACATGACCGAGATGAGTGACAGACCAGAGACTCTTAGGAGTGAATAACACAGAGCAGTTATCTTTAGTCACAGAGCCATTAATCAGCTGATGTTTGGGCATTTGAGATTATTGCTGCAAAGTATGTTGTCTTGTACACATTTATAGATTTGTCCTCAAGACGGGGAGATGGAAACTCACCACTAGTGTACGTAGACACAGAGTGCTGGCTGGGGCTCGTGGATCGAGAGCAGCTTGTAGGTCCCATACTTTAATTTTACTATGCACACACACACAAACATATTAAAACACATTAGACAATGCAAAAAAAAAATGACCGTCATAAGTCCATGGTACATCGGTTAAAATACCCTCTCTCAGTCTTATGTTGTAAAGCAGCTCTAGAGGCGCATTTCACACATAATCTACAGATAATCGGTGATTCAATTGTGGGCTTAAAAGTGACTGCTCCCTCAGCTGTGTGGGTATTGTGCACTGCTCATGTATCAGATTAATGACCGGAGCACAGGGAGCAGACAAATGCAACTCCACAATTAAAGATGTGAGAATAAAGATATTATTCACATTAAGGCCAGGAA
>NW_015510321.1:8331-12439 GCF_001515645.1 Sinocyclocheilus grahami
ACTCCAGAGTCTGTTTATCCCATATCTGAATGCAAACACACATATGACATTTTTACAACTGCAAACACCATGAATTTCACAATGTCAAATATAAAGTTCTGTTAACTAGACTAGACTCCTCATTAAAGGAAAAAAAAAAAAAAAAAAGTCTAGCTAGGATGCACCAATATTTAGTCAAGAACTATTTGTATTATTATGGCCAATATCAATTACAATTGTCAAGTTTTATCTTATATCTTTAAATAACAAAATATTAAGTTAAATAATCAAATATTCTATCATCATCACTACTATTTGAAGGTTTTGGGTCCCAAAGATGTTTTAATATTTTTTAAATAAGATCTTTAAATTTACAGTATAAACCGCAGTATTGTGCAATAACTTTTATGTTAGTCTATAAAAAAAAAAATTGAATTTATTCCTGCGATGGCATTTTCAGCAGCCATTATTTCAGTCTTCAGCGTCACATGATCCTGATTTGCTGCTCAAGAAACATTTTTTTATCTTCAATGTTAAAAAGAGCTTAATATTACTTCATATTTTAGATTTTTTTAATTAAAAAAAGTTAATAAATTTAAAATAGAAATCCTTGTAATATAAAAATGTCTTTACTGTCACTTTTGACCAATTGAATGCATGCTTGCTGAAAAGTATTCATTTCTTCCCCCTTACTGATCCCAATAATTAAATATATTTGCCATTTAAATTTTTCACAACTACAGGCGTCATAAATTTAAAGGAGTCATAAACTGCCTTTTTTATTTTGTAGTGTTCTCTGAGGTCCACTTATAATGTTAAAGATTTTTACATAAAAAAACATCATACTTTAGAAGTAATAGGCACTTTTCTATCCTGTTTTGACCACCCTCATCGGAACACTCTGTTTGAATAGATGTGGCAGATTGTAGACTCTGAAATAAACGCCCACTGCTATTATTGGCTAATAGTTATGCATGTTTGACAACCTACATCCTTCACAGACAGACGCTGCTGTGTTTTAGGTTAAAAGCACATAAATACTCAGTACATGTCAAACTATCTGTAATAACAGACAAAGCAATAGTGACCACATAACAAAAACGATATCAGATCCAATATAGTCAGCACACTATCGTCTTTTAGTTTCAGGTTCTCAAAATCCTGTCGAATTGCGCCTTGTTTGATAAATTGAAGTGAACCAAGTTCTTACTGACACAGTCTGGCACTTCATTAAAAATAAAAGTTAATCAAATAAAGTTTATCGTTTGGTTTTTGCATAGACCTGCGTGTTCGTATCTCTCATAAACACTACATGTGTGAATTGGTGGGTGGGGCTAAACAGGCAGTGAAGCAGACGTTGATCATCTTCTGCGGAGGTGGTGTTTAGCCACACCATTAGGTCAAAAATTGGCACATTCCACAAACTCTCATTTTGGCAGACTGGCTTCAATATAAGCCGTTTTTAGACTAACAACAAAGTTGAGTTATGAAACTTGCAGGATGTTTTTAATAGCACAATGTCCTCCTATATGTCAAAAGATCAAGGGAATTTCGGTTTCTCGGTTCATGACCCCTTTAATAACAATAGCCTTTTACTGATATTGTCAACTCTGCCACATCCCTAGAAATACACTTGCTGAAATTCTCTCCCACAACAAGTGCAGTAAGAACATGGGAATGTACCACAGAGTTTAATACTATGAGTAAGGAAATCTAACAAACCCCTACATATAACCAGTACCAATAGTCATTCTTGCCTTAGAAAGTGACTTGAATCATCTCACCGGTTTCAAAACCCTCTCTCTAGTTTCTGTATTATAATACAGAAGGGGAGAGATTTGATTGTGTAAATCAAAAACTCAAGCATGTTTCCATTTAAAAAGCGGTTTAAAGAGAATTCATGTTCCTCCAACTGGTGAAAAGTCACGCATTTGCTAAATGTGATTAAACACATCAGTAGCGTAATTCACGAGAACACGCTTGTGGTTAGCATTTTTAAAATGACACCTGCGTATTGATGCACTCAAGACGCTGTGGTTTTTACTGGTGATGACTTCACTAAACCCACACGAGCTTCACTAGAAATACACCGGCAGAGCACGGTCACACCTTGATGGAGT
This sequence comes from Sinocyclocheilus grahami, assembly GCF_001515645.1. Lineage (NCBI taxonomy): Eukaryota > Metazoa > Chordata > Actinopteri > Cypriniformes > Cyprinidae > Sinocyclocheilus > Sinocyclocheilus grahami. Next base: position 10,431 of record NW_015510321.1, read on the forward strand.
TATCACGTAGACCGCTGATGATCTTTTCGTCGTCATACTGGAGACAGTAAACACCTTTGCTGTTCTCCGATCTACACTGGATCCTCTGCAGGTTATGTCGGCCACACCTCCAGTTTGCCTCGATGGTCTAGAAACATGAACATCAATGTCATATATGAGCAATTTAATACACATATCGAATTTATTTGATTTGATCAAAAATGATTATGCACAGACATTAACTAAATCAGCGGCCCGTTTTATCACTACATTTGAAAATGTAGCATTAAAATAACTGAAGCCTGCATACTCGGATTACTCAGAGGGCAGCTATGAAGAAGACAAAGAGCTGGGTAACATGAGGCCAACCGCCTACCCCTGAGGTGTAATCACTGGTCCTGCTCGTTCAAATGAACAAACAAACGCTTACTACCTCCCTTTCCTTAAAAAACACTGACATGAGCAGACAAGATCTAACATCGTATTACATTCTTAAAAGGACAAGAGAAAGAAACGATGGATGCTTTGCCCACCTCAATGTCCTGAATGATTTTTGGATAAAGAGAGCGGTAGTATGAGTTTGGAGGAACTTCTGTTGTGCGGTTCTTGAACAGGTATTTTTCCCTGTGAAGAAAACGGCAATAAACATCCCTGATAAACTGACAAACATCTTCATAATTCAAGGCCAAATAAGATGCACAAGACAGTCTAAATGGAGGTTCCCAGCAAGTCTGGTGGAGAATTACACCACTGAGAGATAATGGCGAGGTTGTTGTTAAACCTCATGTATAAATGAGGGGGTTTGGGGGACGTAAACGGTCATATCAGCACTGTGACTCACCACTGGTGTCTCTCTGAAAGGCCCTTCCACAGCGGGTCTGTCCGAACCATCCTCTCGATCAGCTTCTTCCACAACATGCCTTCGGATATCACACGCTGCCATTCTTTACACACCAGCTCAGCCGAACAAAGCGAGCGTGCGTCCAGAAAGGACAAGATGTTCTCCGCTATATGGTCCAGACCCTGAGCTGGAAGACAAATTGAGAGTGATTTCATTTAAGTGAAATAGGACATTAAAATAAAAATAAAAAAACTCAAATGTATGCATCAGGAAGGGACTGGATAGTACACAGTAGACATTAATGAAAAACATGGAGATTGGAGAATGCAAGAGGGGTTTAAAAAAAAAATAAAATAAAAATAAAGGAAAAAAGGTGGTTTGATGATGTCAGCTAAAATGAAAAACTTCATTCTACTATGCTGATCTGGTGCTTGAGAAACATTGCTTTTTTATTATTATCGGTGTTGAAAACCGTTTTTCTGCTTAATATTTTTGTGGCAACTGTGATAAATTTTTCAGGATTCTTTCATATAGAAAGTTAATTTATTTGAAATGGATATTTTTTGTAACATCACAAATGTCTTCAGTGTCACTTCTGATCAATTGAATGCATCCTTGCTGAATAAAATTGATTTCTTTCAAAAAAAGAAAAATCTTACAGGCCACAATTTCAATGGATGTGTATATTTTGTTGAAATACAAACAGGGATTTTATTCTAAGAATAGGGCCCTATGATTTCCACGATGCGGAAAGCGCGGATGGAATCACGGAATCCAGTTACAAAAACAGAACTTAGTTTAACACGGAATATCAAATGTTAACATATTTCATCAACATTTGACAGCATCCTAAAACAAAACAAACCAAAAAAAATGTCCTTAATCCCCTCAATTGTAAGTCACTTTGGATCGAGTCTGCTAAATCAATGTAAATGTATATCACGGAATTTGTCAAAGTTTGGATGAATTAGTAAAAATGAGGTCATTAACCTTCAATCAAATCGCGACATGGACTAGTATCTGTAAATATTACACTGCAAGAAGACTAATTAAATATGAATCCTGCATGTTCGTGTCTCCGTGTGAATGAATGACGCAGACGCGCATTTTGTTTACTACACCTTATGAAGCGCGTGACGCTCGTGGTGATTTCAGCGTCTGCCGTCTCACTAAATGAGGACATAAATAC
>NW_015510322.1:0-2199 GCF_001515645.1 Sinocyclocheilus grahami
TCAGCTGTTTGGACTCTCATGCTGACGGCACCCATTCACTGCAGATCATCAACTCATCTATATATTTGATGACCTGAAGGCGAGTCAATTTTCAGCAAATTTTCATTTTTGGGTGAACTGTTCCTTTAACGTCAAAAGCATCATTTTCTATCTCCACACGCTAATGAAAGAAATATCTGAGAATATTGACCCCTGTCAATCCCACCGCTGTCATCACTAGTGGAAAGTCATGGGCAATAACAATCAAGTGCATTTCATTATTCTGTTGAACAAAACAGGAGGTGGTGAAGAACTAAAGGGAGATTTCAGTTGACAATTCAGTCAACACTTCTCACATATTCGTAAACATTCAGACAGTCCTCCCTCACTCATTACTAGTGACCACTTTTATTCCTGAATTTACAGAAATCGAGTTCTATTTTACTGACCTCAAATATCACTGGATCAAAATTTTTTCAAAGTAGGCTACGACCTTCTAAAATCTAAAGCTCAGTCTTGCTCTTGTTAGTTTTCACAGAAAAAGGGACCAATTTCATTTTAAATGAAAACTTGTTTACGGAATGTTTTTCATCAGCCACAAAAGAAAGCGATCATTGTCAAATATTTATCGAAAAGTCTCTGCAAAGAAAGAAAATGTTGCTGCATTGATTTAGATAATACATAAGCACTGAGCCAAAGAGAGTCAGATTGTTTGAGCAACTCTTATAAAGATGTTTATCTGCAATTCTCTTTGAAAATATTCCTATTAAGCCTGTGAGAAAATCATTCCCTGTAGTGTCCACTATCTAAATCTATGATGGCTATGTTTTTGTGGTACACAGCAGATAAAAGGCATGGTGAATGAGTCTGGAGTGAACAGGGCTGGGATTAGTAAGCTTTATGTGTCTGAATTGAGCTTTTAATTATTCACAGTCTGTTACTGAGAGAGAAACATGTTGAATTCACATTGTCAACAGCCCCTTTGTTTTATAGTCTATGCGTGTGAGAGACAAACAAAACATGAGTGAAATGTTCAACTAATCTGAAGAACATTCCAGAAAAAATGTCTGTCGACGTTCGAGGTTTAAAAGGATGTCTATCTGCTAAACGTTGTGCGTGTGTTTTTCTTTAAATCAAATTGCAATTCATTAGACGGTGAATCAAACGAAGCTGCGTGGTGAAGAGCTAGCTTGCTCACTGGCTCGTTCCGGTGTCCTGGGAATCGGAGTTATAAAAATATCACATATTGGTATGCTGCGCAGACAGATCCAGGTATAATTTAGGATGTGCACTGTCAGTATTCACTGACATCAGCCCTCCCACATCCCCAAAGGTCTCTCGCTCTTCTGTGGAAAGTCACGAGTGCACATTTACGCGGCAGTGTGCTCTAGTTACCACAGCAACCGGGCTGAGGCAGTTTATTGTACATTCCGCGCACAATTCCCGACCCCTCCGTCCTCAACAAGTCAATCAAAGACACCTTTTCCCATTTAATCCTATGCTAAAAACATTAACATAGCTATTTTAGCCATTGCACACATCTAGAATCAAATAAACGAGTGTCAGTCTAACAGCATCAGCCCCTTCTGAATGTAAACAACAACAACGATGACACCACAAAGGTAAACAACTCATTAATTTTTAGTTGCCATTCTGGTAATGACAGAATGATGCAAGCATCTGAAAGGCCCATTGAAATCTGACATCTGTGACACATCAAACAAATTTGACTCAACAGTTCAGCTGGAGGAGTGTGTACTGTCATAACTTGAAAATGGATGCGTAGAGTCACTGACCTATCTGGAAGAATTGGGATGTCAGGTGGAGATAAAAAATCAGCTCAACAGTTAAGAAGCCTTCTATTGAACTACTATACGTCTATTTAGAATTTAGAGTGAAGAATCAGGACTGTCTGGGAAGTATATGGGTGTTTTTGGCACTTTTGGCCTTGTGTACTTTTAGAAAATAAACTCTCCTAAAGCATGCGTTTGCCTACTAACATTATGCAATGGCACATATACATGCAACAGAAGAACTTTTTCTGAACCATCACATCTCAGATTATGCATTGTGTAGATCATTGTGATAGATGATCACGCAACACATTGTATTTGACAACAGTTTGTATTTCAAAGCACTACTCCAGGGGTGGCGAACGTCAGTCCTGGAGAGCATCAGCCCTGCTGAGTTTTGCTTCAACCCTAATCAAACACACCTGAA
>NW_015510322.1:3514-4210 GCF_001515645.1 Sinocyclocheilus grahami
CATTCTGTGGATGTAAAGCATGCCTCACAGTATTTTTCTGAATTTTTGATTTTATTCCATTCTTCACTTTTCAGTTGGGCTTCTCATTGCTCTCCACAAACAGTGAAAATGTGTTGGTGGAGGGAGCCACGACCTTGCTGAGAATTTTGCTTTCTTAAAACATCCCAGAAACCACAGTTTTTCTTACCTAATTACGGTTTTGAATTGGTTTCCTTTTTATTCATAAATGTGCATAAACATAGTTATCCCAGTCAGCTCTCAGTGCAGTTTCAAAGAAGTCATATGCCCATTTTTTGACTCTTTTAACTTTAATAAATTAAGTTTGACTAAGTTTGAATGGAGTTTCACACTAAAGCAAAGTATGCAACGAAGGCTGAACATGACTTGGCTATTAAAATAAAATAACAAATTACACAAAAAGGAAAGTGTGCAAGAATGTTCACAGAAAGAAATATTTACACATCATGTCTGTCATGAACTTTCAAGGTCACAATCTTTCCCATTTCTGCTCGCAAAATTACAAGAATATTATATCTAGAGCTTTTTCTGTATTGATTTTTTTACTTTGCATTGAAATATTCCTCCACTTTTCTCAATTTGAAAATGAAAATGTTCTCAGTCTACCCTCACAAAAACAATGTTTCTTCCCCAATCTCTCTCTCGCTCCTCCACAACATTCCTTTCCACACACAAATA
>NW_015510322.1:5611-6603 GCF_001515645.1 Sinocyclocheilus grahami
TCCACTCCCCGTGTAGTGACCACAAATCCAGGATGAGCGGCACCTCAAATGCCACAGCAATCTGTACAGCTTACACCACTGTGCTAGGGATTTATCATGCATCCAGCACATCCAAACAGCAGCCGGACAAGCAATTCATCCATTTTCACTGTGAGAATTATCTTTTTGCCTGTGGGAAAAGACCTGAAACTCGAGCTCAGTGCCATGGCAACTGTTAACTTATGATTCTGGGGCTCTTGTGTGTATTTGAGAGGCATGTGGATGTGGAATATGAAACGCAGAAATGGAAAGGACACAGAAGACCCCGGAGTGCTTAGAGGTGAATGCCCAAATAACTTTCTGCTGCGAATCCTTCCTTCCCTCTCATTTTCTCCTTCCGTTTTTCCTGACCTCGCTCTCTTTTGTCTCCTCTATCAAGTATGGGCCAGCGGTTAGCAACACAGGTGGTTAAAGTAAGTGTCTGTGATGGCGTCTCATGAAATCGCAAGGGATGAAAATGGATGGAGGTTTTCAGAAGAACGATGACCCTTCTAACTCAGTTGTTCTCGAGGCTAAGGACTAACTAAAGACTTAAAGAGTGTTTGATACAAAGCAAGTGGATTATTCAGGGTTTCTGCATCATTACCACTGAGGTCAAAGATGATTCTATACTAGATTGAACATATCAGTAACATTAGTCATACCAGTTATCAGTTTTAGTTTGATATTAACAATTTAATAAATCAAATTACGTTTAGTCTTGCTAAGACATTGGGCCACTGCAAACTGAGACATATGGAGTATATAAAAAAACTACTTTGTGTAAAATTACTTTGTGTAAAATTTCAGTGCAAATCCTACATAAATAATAACTCTTTTTAATATAATTAGCAAATAATATTAAATACAAATCATACATATGAAAATTTTAATGATAGATAGATGACAGACAGATCAGAATAACTTTAGATAGAACGATAGAACGATAGATAGAACGATAGATAGATAGAACG
>NW_015510322.1:7739-8790 GCF_001515645.1 Sinocyclocheilus grahami
GAAAAAGCTTTGATGGAAAAACATGAAAAACCCTTATCGCTGCAACGGTTTGACTATATTTCCAAATTAGACTATAAACGGCTAAGTGTAGCCATTGTGAAAAGTTCCTTATCAGCTAATCCAGGAGAGAAAATTACTGCTTTTCAGAAGTTCTCCTCACGCTGTCTAATTGACACTCAAGAGTGAAACAAACACTGTTGTAAAGTGCTAACTATGAGAGCCACCTAAATGAGACCAGTCTCATTAGAAATTCTCTTTTTTTAGACCGTCCTCATATCTAACTAGCACTTCATACGATCTGAATTTGAATAAAACACATCTGTGGAACCACAGACCTCGCTTTGCTCTCTTTAAAGGAAAAAAGCATGATTAGATTCCCATTCATCTACAGAAAAGCAACAAATTAATGCTAGTTAGTCTATGAACAAGGTTTTATAGAATTTTTTTATTTAACTAAATGGAGGTATTTACAGCATTTAAAATGGGATATTGAGGTTAAAGGTTAATTAGAGGAACAGAAAATTCCACAGTAATGTAGCAATGTATTATTGATAAATTTATGGCTTCGTGCAAATCAAAATTATTAAACTTTCCTTTTTAACTTACACTAGGAATGTATGAGTAAAAGTGCTTGGGGAAGTGGTAAAATGACCCATAGGCATGTCTTATCATTAGCTAAATCATAATATATATGCTAAATGTCTGTATACTGTGATGCTCTACCGAATGTACTGAAGTTTAAAAGTTTGGAGTTTTAAAGTGGAGTTAAAGTTTGGAGTTATTTTTAAAGAAATTAATACTTTTATTCAGCAAGCATTCATTTAATTGATCAAAAGTCACAGTAAATGAATTGATGATGTTACAAAAGATTTCAATTTCAAGTAAATGCTGTTCTTTTAAACTTACTTTTCATCAAAGCATCCTAAAAAAAGTATCACTACTGTTTCCAACATTGATAGTAATAAGAAATGAGTGCCAAATCTGCATATCAGAATGATTTCAGACTGGAGTAATGGCTGCTGAAAATTCAGCTTTGCCATTGCAGGAATAA
>NW_015510322.1:10299-11738 GCF_001515645.1 Sinocyclocheilus grahami
ATATTTTGCTTTTGCAAGGATGGGAACATTCTAGAAGTTTCTGTAGCATTCTATAATATTTTACTACTTTCTAAAACATTCCAGAACATTGTGAGACTAGTCATAAAAGACAAAAAAAAATAAAAATCTGAAGTTTTGGACACCTCACTTTTGGTAACTGTTTGTTAAACAGTTGCTTTTGTCATTTTTTATGCATGAGTAATAACAGATTAGCTTGTATAAGATGTCAACATCTTAGTTTTCATGAGCACTGTTAATGATACACAAAAAAGTAATGAGATTTTCATATTCAGCGTGTCAAACTTCATGAAGAAACATTAAAAATAAAAGTTTTTAAAAAATGTATAAAAAATGGTTTCACTGTGAAATTGACTGCACTTTTCAAACTTCCCGCATCACAAGATATTATGTGAGACACAATAGTGGTTGTCATTAATGGCATCAAATCTGGCGCGATGTCTCTAAAGCCACCATTTTTAATTGAAAACAAACAAATGAGATTTGAGAGTGATTATCAGTGAATATCATTTACATTTCGGTCGGTTTCGTACTTTAGAAGAATTCTTTAGACTCTGGAAGACAATTTTGTGCTGCTTTTTTGTCATTTTTGGACTTTGCCAGTATGACCATCCACTTTCATTATATGGAAAACTGAAGCTCAGACTCTCTTTTGTGTCGCACAGAAGAAAAGTCAGACAGCTTTGGAATGACATGAGGGCGAGTAAACAATGACGAGTTTGTACTTTTTTATACTAGTCCTTTGTCAATCAAAAAATCTGTATCTCACTGGATTCCTCAGGAGTCGTCACCATTATAAATGGCCTCATCCAGTATTTCTCCTCTAGGATTCCTCCTTTCACAGTCCTGAAATCCAATGAATCGAAACCTCAAGCAAAGTGAGAGAAAATGAGAGGGAGAATGAGAGACCGATCCCATTTTCTTCCACTCGCGTACTGCGTTTGATCATCGATTGCCACCGCAGGTGAGTAGTTAGCATCTGGGTCTCGAGTTCACAGCGAAGGGGTGATGACTGATCTGAGCAACACATTTAGAACTGAAACCAATTTTTTTTCGGCAAATTATCGATTGGCGCTTTTTTCCTTCGCTCAAACCGACGCAGCAAGAAAAACCGCCAATTAATAATAAGTGCGGATAATGAAGCATGAGCCTGAAACGAGAATTCAGGAAGGTAGTGGCAGTTGGAAGAGGGGAAAATGGGGGAAAGACAGAGGGAAAAGACCCCCTGCCGGGCTTCAATGGCTTCCAGACTGATCTTTCCCATAGATATCACACATTAACCCTGAGATGTAAACTCCTCTCCCTTCTGAAATAGATCCCTAGTCATTCTGCCCGGGAGGGAGACACTTACACTTTAGAACCCGCTCAGTAACAGGGAATAATTAATGTGCCCCGCTCCCCAACCCCCAGCCTATCATTCA
>NW_015510322.1:11748-12447 GCF_001515645.1 Sinocyclocheilus grahami
CCTGAAACTACAAGTGTTGAGAAGATGAGGGTTATCATGGAGGAACGGTGATTCTAGGATCTTACCATTTGGATTTTACAGAAACTAGACAGCTTGAGACAACACTAAGACAGATTATATTTGTAACCATGTCTATTTTGTCCGTTTCAAAATGTTTGCCAGTCAGTTATTGAGCTCTGGCAATTTAAATAATTGCTGCGCGAGCCATTCTGTCATGAAATTAATTAAGGAACATTCTGTATTTCTTGTTGACATAAACCAAAAAGTCAGGAAAGTCAATTCATTACTTGAAATTCTTCCCCGCTACACATTTAATATTATTTAAATCCATTTACACAATGCTTTAATTTTTCATTTGACATGTCAGTGAGTGATATGACCAGTATGATATGTTCTGTCAAATTGGTTTTAACTGAAATTTGAAATGAAAATATGGAAACGATACCATAATTTACACCTGCGGTGTGTGTCATGGGTACGGCAGAAACATGGCTTGGTGTAAACTGCTAGCTCATCCAAAAACATAAATGTTGTCATCCCTTCCTCTCCCATATTATTTTCTTCCTTCTGTGAAACACAAAATAAGATGTTAGGCACTTGTTTAAACTCCAAAAAGAACAAAAAGCATGTTAAAATTATCCCAAAAGTAGTTATTGCAACTACTATGTTCGCTATATGGCCAGTATTTTTGCGTGAGTA
>NW_015510323.1:0-813 GCF_001515645.1 Sinocyclocheilus grahami
GTCTCCGTATGCACTTCTCATTGTGTGTACTTTCCTTTCTTCATTCCTTTCGTCATCTTTCCAGGCCTTTTAAAGAGGCCCCGAGGAAAGGCTCAGTCGGCTGTACGGTAGCTAAAGGAGGAAGTTGTATTTAAAGCGAAGGCAAAAAGGTTTTTAAAACAGCCAGAGCCATCATTAGTCTGAGGTTTGGAAGTGGCGATGGAGGAAAGGGTGGGGCGGTGAGAGCCTGGCGTAGCTCCCGGCTCCAGATTGGCTGACTCCCAGACCACTGCACCTCTGGCCTTACATACCCCCTGGACACCCACATGCACAGATTCGCATATGTTCATGTGCCCATTATAATGAATATAAAACATGTAGGGCAATGGGGATGGAATCGCAGAATCATAAAGTAATAAAAATATAATTTACTGTATTACGCATACTGTACAATGGCATTTGGCACTTTGGATGAATAAATCAACAGTAGGGCTATACACTTAACCAAATTGCAACATGAACTAGTGTATGTGACTTTTAAAGTACAAAAAGGATGCTGTCTTATGAAGTCTGCATGTGTTTATAGGAATGACTTTTGACATCAAATACACAAACCGTTAAAATAAGAGTTCAGTTTAACTTTAAGAAATTATAACATGTTACTATTGTACAGTACATTGTACTTCTCAAAGTATATAATAATAACAGTTATACAGGTATTCAGGAGTACCACTGAATATCACAATTTTTCACCCATGTTTTAATTTGAACAAACTTCTGTTGTTCAGCATTTTGGTTGCCAAATAAATGAAAGAAGTTTAAATTTCATTTGAT
>NW_015510323.1:12213-13629 GCF_001515645.1 Sinocyclocheilus grahami
AAATAATTTATTGCATATTTTCTACTGTGGAGTAATTTCCATTTATATAATAAAAATGTAGGAATTATTGTCTGAACGAAGAATTGCTTGTGTTATTTTCATTATGAAAACTAAGGAGCCAATAATTACAGGTTCACCAATTTCTGTGAAGTAGCTTATTAGTAGTGAAAAGGTTAATCATAAACCAACCAATACTCCAGCATTTAGAGTTATCTTTTTACTTGGTTATTCATTACCTTAAAGCTAATCATATCACTATTTCATTAGCTGTTGTTATTCTGTCACAATATATCTGTGTACTAGCACAGTGTATGCTGTAAAATGCAGGTATAGGACAATGTAGTGTCCTAATGTAATTGATTCAATCTTACAAACCTAGTGGACCTTTAGCTATCATGTTTATTTAAGTGTTTTTTTTTGTTTTTTTTATTCATATAGTTTATGAAGAGCCAATTGTGTATCTATGAACACATTTGTGGTTGACTGAAGGGTAGCAGTGTGTGTATAATGGGTGTGTTGATTTGTGGTTCAGACTCTTATCGTCCTGTCAAACCACTTCTTAGTTCTTATCAATAGTGTTGATTTTCTCCAACGCTTTATCTTGCAACTTGAAAAGTAGCCATTTGCTTATCTGATTCCTGCATCACCCCGTTAAAGTCAGCATGAAATCAAAATTGGCCCTATTTTCTTAATCAATGCATGTTCTTGGCCTTGTGAATGATTCGTCAGGGCATGTTCTTCCAAAGAAAATAGTATTTCCTCTCTTAAAAACACATTCTTCTACTGAAATGACTTTCCTTCTTACTGATTTCAATGAGGCCTTGTGGGTTATTGAGTAATATTAGCCAACAGCCAAATAGCATTTTGGGTGTTATTTTAGCAAGCTATCATTTAGGTGTCTGTTTCCTAGTTAGCCAATCTCAATCTGATAGCAGAAGTTATCTCTCCACCGTTTGACGTAATTAATGATAGTTCTAATTAGTGGTTTGAAAGATGGATGTGCATTGTGTAACAACGTTCCTACGTTTCTAGAAACAGTGACTAGCTAGTTTCTCTAAAGTCTCACCCTAATTTTAACGCCGTCAGAAATCACAGAAGAAAAATGGGTTGCGAACAACATTTCAAGTCTACTCGAAACATTGACGGATATGCTGTTGACTCATGTTTTATTCTGCAATTCATCATTTCTCATTTTTCTAGTGCACACACTGGCACAGCAGAACATCCTGATAGTCCACCCTTCCCTGCATCAATTCTGTCTTCCTTCCCTCTCTCTGCTGAGAAGGAAAAGACATTATGCCCATTCTGAATGAGCAGAAAGAAGGCAAGCACATTATGTAGGGATGGCAGGAAGCGAATCAACAGTTTTCAGCGCCTGAATCGGTAGGGGAGCCCCTCTGGGGAAGAAGGGGTGAG
>NW_015510323.1:18912-20395 GCF_001515645.1 Sinocyclocheilus grahami
AGAGAGAGACAGAGGGAGCGAGAGAAAACACAAAGACCAATAATTTCAACTGATCCACAAGTAGCCAAAACTTAGTCTTTACACTACACCTCAATAATGAGCGTTGCATGTTTAATGTAATTTTAGTAGGGCAAGGTGTTTTAATTCACCCACTAACCACTGCTGAGACATTCACATTCATCTCAGACAGAAAAGACATTTAGTACCCAGAGACAGATGTTCATGTTAATGTATGCACACACCGCAATAAAGATTGCGGGACTCAATTTTTACAGTTTCTGAAGAAAATTTGAGTGCTGCTTGCTTGTGCAAGAATCACAGCCAATGTTAAGGTATTTGCCAGGGTGTTGCTATGTGTTTGTTAAGGTGTTGTAAGAGGTTGCTGGGGCGTTGATTGGATGATTGTTAAGTGGATAATTACTGGCAAGTGAAAAGAGCCCATTTCTAGTTTCTTAATATTCTGGTCCCTAGATATGAATCTGGACCCTCCATCAATGTCACTGCAGGATTTTATATGGTGAAAATTAACATTTTGCAATTAAGTATGCGCAAAACCAAATTAATGCTTGCCAAACTTCATTAATTAAAGCAGTTATGAAGCAGTAAGATGAGGAATATAGAGTGGGAAGAGTAAGGAACAAGCAAGTTGTTGCTTCACAGGTAGACAAGAAGTGAGAAAATGGGCTAGAAAAGAAAAAGAACATGCAGTGATTAAAAAAGGAGGTAGAGAGCAAGAGATGACAAAGCTTTCTTATCAGTGTTTAAAACAGTTGTGCTGCTTAATATTTTTGTGTACACTGTGATACATTTTGATGAGGATTCGTAGATAAATAGAAAGTTCAAAAGATTTATTTGAAATAGAAATCTTTTGTAACATTATAAATGCTTTATTGTCACTTTTAATCGATTTAATGCATTCTTGCTGAATTTATTTTAGAAAAAAAACAAAAAAAACATCGTACTGACACCAAACTTTTGAATGTGTTATACTTATATACTGTAAATGAAATATTTGTATACTATATGTAAATCAAAGTCAGGTACAGCAAAGTCATTGCTTTACAGGTGGATGGCTAGAGAGGAAATGGACCAGGAAAAGAAAAGAGCCAGAACATGTAGTGATTATAAAAAAAGGAGGGAGAGAGCAATGGAGGAGGGACGTGTGCGGAAAGAGGCAAGAGTTCCTAGCCTATCAAAACTGTGACCCACTTTCGCAATGATGGATGCCCAAAGCCAGCTCAGATTTATCGTTATTGCTTATTTGCTTAGCAGGCGCCCTTTTCAGCGCGGAGCGGGGTTGAACACTGGAGCATGTAACTCTGGTGGCTGCTCGCCCTAACCCACTTACCAGCGACAGCTGGGCCTGCAGACCAGAGAGGGGCTCGCGCACCGCAGACCCCTACAGCTGCCGCTACACCAATCCTACAGGCAGACACCTGTCTCCGTATGCACTTCTCATTGTGTGTACTTTCCTTTCTTCATT
>NW_015510323.1:20694-21682 GCF_001515645.1 Sinocyclocheilus grahami
ACATGTAGGGCAATGGGGATGGAATCGCAGAATCATAAAGTAATACAAATATAATTTACTGTATTACGCATACTGTACAATGGCATTTGGCACTTTGGATGAATAAATCAACAGTAGGGCTATACACTTAACCAAATTGCAACATGAACTAGTGTCTGTGACTTTTAAAGTACAAAAAGGATGCTGTCTTATGAAGTCTGCATGTGTTTATAGGAATGACTTTTGACATCAAATACACAAACCGTTAAAATAAGAGTTCAGTTTAACTTTAGGAAATTATAACATGTTACTATTGTACAGTACATTGTACTTCTCAAAGTATATAATAATAACAGTTATACAGGTATTCAGGAGTACCACTGAATATCACAATTTTTCACCCATGTTTTAATTTGAACAAACTTCTGTTGTTCAGTATTTTGGTTGCCAAATAAATGAAAGAAGTTTAAATTTCATTTGATTAACAATTTTATTAATCTTTTAAAATGTATTAGACATTTGTGTGGTTACCACAGTTTTTGATGATAAATTTGTATTAAATTTGTACAGAAAACAGAAAAACAAACACATTTCATATTGTTCAAATTTTAATTATTAAATAGTTAATGTTATGAATTCAATTCATTAGACATCTTTTTATGGTTAAAATGTAATAACTAAAATAGAAACCAGAAAAATGGAATTTGTGGGAGAAAATAAAACTGAATTTGGGGGGAAAATATATAAATAAAAAAATAAAACGGGCCAGAAACATGTATCATTGGTCAATAAGGAATTGTTCACTAACTTACTAAATACATAAATCTGTTATTTACTCACCTTTATGTTGTTCCAAACATGTTTAGAATGTTATGTTTAGAGTTTTTTTTTTTTCCATTCTTTTTTTTTCTGATCCATACAATGAAAGTTAATAGGGTCCAGGTGAACGATCCCTTTGTACACGTTCCAAAATTACACTCTCTAATTGTGGCTCTTTTGCGCTCTGTTG
>NW_015510323.1:21881-22506 GCF_001515645.1 Sinocyclocheilus grahami
CACACACACACACACACACACACACATCCCATGCTAAAGTCATCCCCTCCTGTTCTTTGTAATGCTATGGGTCCTGCTGACTCTTGGTGAAAGGGCACTGTGCTAACAGGCAGAAAATAGACCCGGCTCTCTGTTTGAGCTCCGGCCTCAAGAGCCCCAGGCCGCACCGTTGCCCAGTGATAAACGCATTTGAAAACAGGGGGCACACAAAGTCTTCCGGTGCCTGGCTAAATGCTAAACACCCTCTTCATTCATACACATACACACGGCGCATTCCTTTTTAGATGACTTTACAAACCTATCTCCTGCAGCTTTGCTGAGGAGCAGCCAACCTCTGCGCCCCAAGCGAGCCTGAGCTTCTCGGAGCACAGAAACGGCTTTTCACACACATTACACCACTGCATGGTGATTTCAGGAGCATGTAGGTCACTCTTTAGCGTCTGTGTGTAATGTATTAGCTTGAATGGATGAATGAACAAGCCTAATGAACGAATTAATGAATTGAATTAAGGGACAATGGGTCTCGTTTGCTAATCACGCATACGTGTGTATTTAAGCGTGAAGCCTGTATGCGAACGTTTTCACGTAGAAATCATGATTCATGCTTCTAAACATTTCTAAACTG
>NW_015510324.1:0-11435 GCF_001515645.1 Sinocyclocheilus grahami
TCACATTCTCATTCCTAATTGAAATAATTTATTAAAAAGTGCCTTAATATGGAGATACAAGGTTTTAATGAGGAGGGATACTAGGCGTGCCTCTGCAGACACCCAGGCCTGACTGCACATCCTATAGTTCAGATCATCAGTGTGATTATAGCTGAAAGTAAAGCGAGCAGTCCAATTGATGTTAGTTAATGTCATTATACAGGCGTAATGACCAGTGCTTGAAGAGGGAAAGGTGCAGACGAACATAAAGTTACTAACTTCAAATGGCGCTGGGAGGGGTTGGGTCACTTTAAGCGCTGGTCCTAACTCCTAATGAATCCGTTTAAAATAGCAAACAGCATTTTGGAGCTTTTAGACGACGCCTACGATTATGATTATAGAAACTGATTAAAATATTGCACTATGCGTCGAAGCTCGGTAAAGTTGGCAACATATTCACAGATTCGAACTTACCTGATCGATAACTCCTGATCAATAACGTTCTTAAAACACAAAGGACACATCTTTCCAATAACAGTACCGTAGACCACCAGCTAACGACCTAAACGAGCCGGTTTCCCTCAGGGACAATATAGCAGTTAGCCTACTTGGTAACGAAACCTAAAACTACTAAATTATGTAGTCAAATTCGGATAAAATCTAACAAAAAGATAGAAAAAGTACACAGTAACATCAAATGAAACCTAAATTTGACACTTTTTGACGATTTTAAATGACTAACGGTAACGGTAACGGTCAGCGCCGAAGTTTGAAACACACACTGGTTTAACGATTCAAAGAGGTTCAAAACATTCTAAATGCTAGGACTCAAATATAGTAGAAGTAAGTTATCATAACCAAATTATAAAACATGTAAATTACTTTAACTTACCTGCTTATTTTCACCTCACATCGAGGACTGAACGCTAATCTGAAGGTCGAGTGACTCCTCCGCGCGCAGCAGCCGCACTGCGTGCTTAGAGGAGAACGTATCCTTGCGCCGGGGCGGGAATTCCTTGAGCTCCAATATTTAAAGTCTTAATGTTTGTCATTTAAATATTAGCGTATTATTATATTATCATATCACTTTATGAAACGATACTGTGGGAATAAATGCGCAATGAAACACTAAACCGAGCAGAACTACTTTGCTAAGCGGAAGAAGATGTGGTCAGTCGGTGACAGTAGTATGGCACTCGGGCTCAAAAGCTGATTCACGCAATGACGGACATATACAAAATGTTATATCAATAATAATTACATAAAAAATATATAAACTTGTTTTAATCAACATATCAATTTCATAAACCGTGAAAAGACATAAAGAAGCTGACATTTCACTCTTCATTGAAGTCAGCTGCTTAGTTCACGAGTTACTGAGACTGCTTAGAATGAGCTGGCAGAAGATAAATCTGTGCTGATTTGAGGCAAATAATGTGAATGCAAGGCGTAATTTGCGAGTGGAATGACATGCATGCACTGCTTTGTGCTAGGATCGATACTGTCGCAACCAATTTGATGAAATATTATATTATTAATGCTATATAGAGAGAGAGAGAGCGAGAGCGCGCGCACCGATAAATTGGTGTTATGTAGAAAAAAATGTTTTTTGGGGGTGTTATGTATAGTCCTCTCGTGCAATCCTATAGAGTCACATTCATATAATAGATGCAGTGTGGGAAGAGTTTCTTGCACTTCTCTTGTGATGTGCAGGGGCAGAGAGGAGGAGAGTGAGCTTGACCGCTACCAGCATCCCACTTTCCCACATTACTGAGCTTACAGAGGATGCATTAATGTGTTCACAGATGAATGTGCTGTACAGTGTCACCGGCACTCACGTCTCACTCCCTCATCTGTCGGCCTCTGTGATATATTTACCTGCCACTGCTTTTTCAGGTCGGCTTGGACTGCATCTTCTTGCTGATGCTCATTTGAAGTGCTGTTTAGGGAACTAGGCCACTATACCGCACATCAAAAACATCAACTGGAAACTAGCAAGACACTTTATTTAAAAACAGAAATACATCACAAAGCTAGTAGTCCATTTGACGTCAAACCACACAGCGCTCCTCGTGTAAAATACTCCAGTAAAATGCAAGCTTCACACTGCACTGCAGATGTATAGCCAAACGCAATCTGAATATCAAACCTCAAACTATCTTCACCGTGATCCCAAAACCCTCAGTGAATAGGATGAGAAGGATGTCAAATGTACGACATTTATGATGCTGATGACCGATCATGGAAAAGCATCTCGCAAGCGCTTCAAACAGCGGCTGAGCCACAGAACACATATCCAGCAGTCAATGTCTTCTTTACTGACGCTCACGTGCAGTTACTGCTTGCGTAATCAAGCTGGAATTGGAATAAACACTTACACTGTTTTTGAATTCATTTTCTACAAGTGAGTCATCATGGAAACCAGCTTTACTAATTCACTAATAATGTAATGATGTTATTTCTAGATTTTAACGGCATGCAGGAAACTGCTCAAAGAAAGAAGTAAAACTATCAGTAAAACACTGGTGTGCAAAAGGAAAGAATAGCCTATGAACTGTGCTCAGAGCAGACGTGTGCTGAGCCAGTGTGGGTGACAGAATGCACTTTATCACACTGAAGAACATGTTTCACACAATGTAACGCAGCACTTCTTCACTATGCGCTGACATACAGTGCAACTCTAGCAGCATTTCAACACTCGGTCGGTCAGATCAGAGGAAGCTAAAACCACAGGAGGAGCTGAGAGTATTTAAAGAGAGGAGCGCGGGGCACTAAGTAACGCGGGGTTAGTTGTAACACACGTGGTTTGAATATTTCCACACATGCTAGCATAACACAATGTACAGTATTTACTAGCTGCCATATCAACACTTTATAGAGAAAAAAACAAATAAAAAAATCTTTTGAAGATGTCGCTGAACATTTATTTTACCGTAGTAAAATTATATTTCTGGCTTAAGTAAAATTGTCATCTTAGTTTTTAGTATTCATTTAAAATGAGACAAATCTGCTATTATTTTAATCTCCAATCTGTTATTTATCAGTTCAGATAGTTTTTAATGCTTCGCTAACTATCAGAAGACAGTAATCAGTTTTAAACTCCAGTTGCGCAGATGGGGCTCGTTGTAACACTGCGTTAGTGTGCTATTCTATGACATTAGCCATGTAATTTACACTAGTTACGTTAATGTATTTTAATGAGAAACCACGAGGAATAGGTGAATAAAGACTGGCAGTGAATGTTTAGTGCTCAGAAGTGTATTATTTCAAGAAATGTAAAGCAGTTTTGCTCATTTATGTGGGCCGTCCCAAGCATGATTGCAATTTATAATAATTTTAAAAGGTTAAACATTTTATTTTATTGACAAAATATTTTAGTTTGTCTTGTATATTTTTTTCATGAGATCAGATAACGCTGTCATACAGTCATGTTACAACATGCCCCTCAGATGTTACAGTGTACCCCGGGGCATGTTGTCACATTTCACTTCCATTTTTTGAGGGTAAATAAAGAAAAACGTATACACTGTAATTATGAAACAAAGCGACATATTTGTACTGGACAAGTGTAAAATTACTGTGGATAAAAAATTATGCTATGAACCCCATGTGGATTTACACAAACTGAGAAAGTAAGCCCCGCTCTCCACTACTTCTCTCGTGTCTCAATATCTGCCGACAAACTGCACAACAGACCAATTAACATGAAAACCAAATAACTTTTCTGTTTAGCTGCAGCCGCGGCTCATCTGTAAATGCAGGAGTGGCAGATCCCCACCAAAATATTCATCCAAAAAACATAGACTGAAATATAAAAACTGAATCAATGATAAACTGTAAATGTGTTCAGCAGTCTGCAACACATATTTTTCAGATTTTCTTTATTAATTGAAGTTGTAAAATAAGCAGAATGTGCGTCAATTAATATCTAACAGCAGCTGCAGTGCAAACCTTAAGCAAACAATTTCATAATGCTTTATCTGTCAGTGACGGTTTTCCTCGTATATATATAAAAAAAAATCCATGTCATGACCCCTTTAAAGAATCAGGAAAGGGTTAACTGAGCAAAACTGCACTGAGAATGTTTTCACAAATCAGAATAGTCTATATGTATGGAAGCATATAGGTAGCGAAATTCAATTTAAAATGCAATATTCAGAGGTGGGGGACTTGAGTCACATGACTTGACTCGAGTCTGACTCGAGTCGCAAATTGAAGGACTTGTGACTTGCTTGACTAAATAAAGAAAATGACTTGACTTGACTTGGACTTGAGATCCAGTGACTTGAGACTTGACTTGATTTGACCTTCATGACTCGGCAGGACTTGACTTTATAACAACTCTAATTATTATTATTATAAATTGTAAGGATGGTTTTCCTACGGTGGTTCAGGCTGTAGGATTGCCGAATGACTAAAGAAACGTTATCAGCACGATGGTATAAAACTGTACATTTCTAGTCTATTACCACCCACTGCCACTTATACCAACGACGGAAATAAGCGCAGTTAGAATAGCTACATATGTGGGAGAGCGTTGCTATTGTGTGACTATTGTATTGCAATAGGTAACACTTTAAGATGAACCTTGAATCAAGACTAGTTAGCACATAATTAATAATTGAAATGGTTTAATAACAATATTTTGTTATGGTTACACTTGAATTGGTTACAAAATAGATGAAGGATGGTAAAGCATAGTTAATTGTACCCAACATGTAAAATATTACCTGAGAGAAAGAGATAGAGAGAGGAAGAAAAAGAGGGAGAGAGGGCAGAGACCCAAGAAGAGAGACAGCCAAGAAAAGAGACAGAGCAACAGTTACAGTCCTCTTTTATCCCTTCCTTGACCATGTGACTAAAAACCAAATGTGAGACATTCAAACTGACCAATCAGCAGATTATAACTTCACCCACTGGGCAAAAGGTGTGTGCTCATTTATGTGGGCCGTCCCAAGCATGGTTGCAATTTATAATAATTTTAAAAGGTTAAACATTTTATTTTATTGACAAAATATTTTAGTTTGTCTTGTATATTTTTTTCATGAGATCAGATAACGCTGTCATACAGTCATGGGGCAAACGGCCCCCCTGTTACAGTGTACCCCGGGGCATGTTGTCACATTTCACTTCCATTTTTTGAGGGTAAATAAAGAAAAAGGTATACACTGTAATTATGAAACAAAGCGACATATTTGTACTGGACAAGTGTAAAATTACTGTGGATAAAAAATTATGCTATGAACCCCATGTGGATTTACACAAACTGAGAAAGTCAAAAAGTGTTACACTGTGCCCCGCTCTCCACTACTTCTCTCGTGTCTCAATATCTGCCGACAAACTGCACAACAGACCAATTAACATGAAAACCAAATAACTTTTTCTGTTTAGCTGCAGCCGCGGCTCGTCTGTAAATGCAGGAGTGGCAGATCCCCACCAAAATATTCATCCAAAAAACATAGACTGAAATATAAAAACTGAATCAATGATAAACTGTAAATGTGTTCAGCAGTCTGCAACACATATTTTTAAGATTTTCTTTATTAATTGAAGTTGTAAAATAAGCAGAATGTGCGTCAATTAATATCTAACAGCAGCTGCAGTGCAAACCTTAAGCAAACAATTTCATAATGCTTTATCTGTCAATGATGGTTTTCTCGTATATATATAAAAAAAATCCATGTCATGACCCCTTTAAAGAATCAGGGAAGGGTTAACTGAGCAAAACTGCACTGAGAATGTTTTCACAAATCAGAATAGTCTATATGTATGGAAGCATATAGGTAGCGAAATTCAATTTAAAATGCAATATTCAGAGGTGGGGGACTTGAGTCACATGACTTGACTCGAGTCTGACTCGAGTCGCAAATTGAAGGACTTGTGACTTGCTTGACTAAATAAAGAAAATGACTTGACTTGACTTGGACTTGAGATCCAGTGACTTGAGACTTGACTTGATTTGACCTTCATGACTCGGCAGAACTTGACTTTATAACAACTCTAATTATTATTATTATAAATCATTGCGACTTAATTTGGTAAACAAAACGCAAGCCACTGAACGAGTGGCAGAAGTGATCCGAGTCTGCGCAGTTCATGACACTGCACGAGGCCTCAGGAACACAGCGCGCCAAACACAGGGAGCAAGAGAATCTCCCGAGATGTTTGGATAAACACTTCGAAACTGTATGCATTTGCTGTATGCATTTACAAAGCCAGGACGTCGGCACTTCAAAAAGCTTATGTAAGCTTGTTCGTTAACAGCATTGGTCTTAAAATTCAGCTTAAGTCCGTCATTAAATTAAAGTGATTATAAATGATTAATCTCATGTTTGTAATTAATTAACGATGTCAAACTTTAAATTCGCTGGCGTTTGCCAGACTAAAGGTACATTGACACCATCACAGTCTTTGTAAGTCTTTCTTACTAATTATGTTAGATTTTATTGTTTTTAATCTTTGTATATGCTTTCTTTTAAATTGTGAAGCACTTTGAGCAACAAAATTGCGTTAAAATGTGCTATACACAACATTCAGATCTAAAGCAAAAAGCTCTGAATTCCAGCAGCATAAAGAAGAGCAATAAGCAATAAATCAGTCACAGCATAAATGAAAAGTCAGAGGTCACAGTGGTTGAAATCGCACTCTGTGCGGATGGCTTTTGTCTTTCACTATGATTGTGATCTCTTCTTCAGTGCCAGTGATTTCTGCTGCTGCTGCTGCTGGATTTGCTGTTTTCCTGGCTGCTGTTCTCTGGCTCATCTGCAGAAAAAGAGCCGGTGAGTTTCAGATTGACTCCTTCATAACAATTAAAACCCGTTCAGATCTCACTGTACTGGTCAGCAAACAAGCACGTCATGTTCAGATTGTGTGTATCACAGAAACATGTGGATTATGTGATTATGTTCATCTGTGATTCCTGTAGTCAACCTCAAAGAGTTATCAAGTCAAACAAGCATCGTTTAATCATGAGGTTAGCTTGAGAAAGCCAACCTACTGATCTGCTACTGAAGCTTATTATTCTTCTTCTTAGACTAAATCTCTGAACGCTACTCCTCCTAGAGCTTTCAAGCTAGAACCACCAAACTCAGCCCAGACTATCAGACTGTTGCTAGTAACATGATAGACAACATGCTAGTAACATGCTAATCATGCCAGAATCATGCTAGTAACATGCTAATCATGCTAATAACATGCTATCAACTTTGCCAATCATGCTAGTAACGTGCTAATCATGCTAATAACATGCTAGTAACTTGCTAATCATGCTAGAAACATGCTATCAACTTTGCCAATCATGCTAGTAACATGCTAATCATGCTAGAAACATGCTAGTAACATGTTAATAATGCCAGAGTCATGCTAGTAACATGCTAATCATGCTAATAACATGCTAGTAACTTGCCAATCATGCTAGAAACATGCTATCCACTTTGTCAATCATGCTAGTAACTTGCCAATCATGCTAGAAACATGCTATCCACTTTGTCAATCATGCTAGTAACTTGCTAATAATGCTAAAACATGCTAGTAACTTGCTAATCATGCTAGAAACATGCTAACAACATGTTAGTAACACGCTAATCATGCTGACAACATGTTAATAACATGTTAACCATGCTAGTAACTTGATAACCATGCTAGAAACATGATAGCAACATGCTAGTAACTTGCTAATTATGTTAACAACATGCTAATCATGCTGGAAACATGCTAGTGACATGTTGTATACAAGCTAATCATGTTAGAAACATGCTAATCATGCTGGAAACACTAATGACATACTAATCATGTTAACAACATGCTAGTGACATGCTAATCATGCTAACAACACATTAATCATGCTAGCAACATGCTAATCATGCTGGAAACATGTTAACAACATTATAATCATGCTAATCATGTTAACGTGTCTACATTTTCAAACTTTATGCTTTTATAACTGCTTTAAACTTTCAAGCTAGGCTTTCTCAAGCCAACCTAAAGTTTGTCTTGACAAACTTTTTTATCTAGTTTAATTCATTTCAAATCAAATCATTCATTTTCATTCAATTTAATGCTTCTTGCCTCTTGTAAAATCTGAACGTCATTAGCTTTGTTAACTTTCTGTGTTTGTATGTCTCTTTTATTATAAATAATCATTTGAGGCACTTTTTTTTCAGGTAATAAAAGAGGCACTGATGAACCGGCGGTGAGTTTAGTAATGCCAGTGATTTAGATTTGATTTCTGTCTTTAAAGCTCAATAAAGTGTGAATCATGCAGTTTTAACTGTTTGTTGTCTGAAGGTCAAAGATGAGAATGAAGATAAAGGGACGTATGAGACGATCAACATGTCCACTCCTGCTGCTGCGAGAGACCATGTGAGTCAAACAAACCATTAGACTTTCAGTTCTGTTCTATAATGTCATATTATTTGACAGTGAGAGACATGTATGTTCTGTGTGTTAAACGTTTGCAGACGGATGATGTGACTTACTCTGAAGTCTCTTCTTCCAGTAAAAAGCCAGTACAATCACTCAAAGTGAGTAGATAGCAGCTCATTCCCTCGTTCTTCATCACTGACTGCTGTTCGGTCCTATTCAGAGAAAAGCACCGCAGCTTCTCTCATCTATACACTGCTGATGTAGTTCTGAATCTGAATCTCAGATAAATGAAGCTTTATCAACATGTGGCTGCGGTTCAAACACTGACGGAGAAACTCTGTGCTGTTCTTTCAGGATCATGATGATTCAGTGACTTACGCTGCCATCACATGAACAGAAAATGGGCCGCTGGGTGAACTTTACGCCTCTGTGAACAAGAACAAGAGCTGCACAAATAAACATTCATAATCCAGATCACTGCATGAGCTCCTCATATCAGCAGCAGACGGGACCTTTCCACCACTGCTGAGATACATGTTATATTTGGAAGAATTATATAGAACATATGTCAGATATTTGTTGAATTGAAAAGCAAAATGCTGTAACTAAATGCAGAAGAAGCTACTCTTGCTTGCAGTATGTACTGTATATAGACTGTTTCTTGTAGACAGTAGTGTGAGGATTACATCAGTGTCTGTTTAAATTATATTCTATATGTCAGTTTTTTCTCTTTTCCACGTGTGACAATAAAGAGCATGAAAATGTCAAAATGTCATGACGACTGCATTAGGAGAAATGACGTTTGCTTGTGTCACATTTGCATTCTCCAGTCGAAACGCCACAACACCACAACATCAAAAGAGAAATAAAACAAGAAATGATATCCTAGGGAAAGAAAATGAAGCTGATTAAGATGTTTTGCACTGTGAGATTATTTATATTTTCATCAGTTCCTGTTCTCTTGGTTTCGTGTCTCTCTTCACTGCATGTGGTTTTGCTTTGTCTGCATTAGTGACCGTGTGAGTTTAGATCTTCATTTGTGTGTTTTTCTCATGATAATGTGTCCAGATAAATAAATTAAAAAAGGCATATTAAGATGATTGCTTTGTTTGTTTGTTTTCATTATGTTCATTCAAATTCTGAAACAAATCTCGTTACTTTATCTGGATGTCTTGCTGTAATTCTAATGTCAGGTTGCGTTTGTGACAACTTACCCCATATATTGTGACGACAAGGAACTCTCTTTTCTTTTCCGGGCAATAATGGAGGAAATGTTCAGTTGCTTTTTTGTTTTGTTCTGCTTTAGGCAAAGACTTTAGGATATGTGAATTGGCTTGAGTAAAATGTGTAAATGGACTCAAATAAACACTGAAATATTCATCAGTCACTCCATAAAACATCCACAGCATCACATTACACCAACATCCACATGAAGGTTGATCAAAGCCATGATCAGATCTTTATTCCACAACATGTGAAACATCTTTATAGACACTTCATTTCTAAAGACTTCTAGTCAAACTGGCCCCGAGTGAAGAACCAGCCATTAATGCTCTTCTGTGCTGCAGTCGTGAACGACTCACTGTTTTTGAACGAATCTTTAAAGTGAATGAATTGTTCTCTTTCACTGACTCTCTTGGTAAGCAATATAACGGATCTGCTTTGTTGCCGTTTGTGTTGAAAATGCTTATATTGCTCACTATTGCTGGTAATATTGTGCTTATATGGTAGCACTAAAACTATTTCTGGAGCTTTTCCCCATCACTGCGCAGGAGTGTGTTGAGTCTCACTCAAGTCTCACTTTTTGCACGGGCCCTCAGGAAACGGACCTGTCTGCAAGAGTGCTGGTGTGTCACAGCAGATCTATCATTAGACTGGCAGGAGATGCAGAAATACTGAGATAAGCTTTCAGTACCAAAGTCTACATTCATTTAACTTAATATTTTAAACGGATGACTCAAAAATGTAAGTCAACTTGACAAATTTAATTCTTATAGTTCAGTAGTTTTCACTAGCAAAGTTCATGCACTGTAAAAAAAATAATGAAAAATAAGTTGTTTTTGGAGTTGGTTAATCATCCTCTGCTGAGATCTTGAGAGGTTTAATTGATTTGATTTGCAGTCTATATGTTTCAATGCATCAGATCAGTTATTATTTGCTGAAATGAATTTAAATGGGAATTACTCCTTCTTTCCTTTGTGTATTTAACATGCTGCTTTTCCATTATTGATAAAGAGTCCATTTCTGGCCTACATGTTTTATTTATTTATCTTTTAGTTATTTCCCCCGTGTGACACGGCCTTACATGTGGTTTTAGAAGCCGTTACAGCCAACTGCTCTCTAAAAAATGTGTTAAAAATGACACGTTGTGTCAATGTGAAACAGGCAGATGTAAAAATATTAACTGTTTCGAGAGGTGAGAACCGCAAGGGCGTGAGTGACGTTTCACCAACTTTAATTTGGTACACATACACACACACACACACACACACACACACACACACATATATATATATATATATATATATATTGATAATGCTTCTTTTGTGAAAATTCATGAAGAGTTAACAGTTAATACAGTTTGCACTTTAAATTTAAATGTAGCCACTGACAAAATCTTGTAGATAAATAACATTCACAAAGGCCTGTTTGTTTGAGTACATAATGCACTATGATGGTGAGTGTTGGCACGCTCTTAAAAAGAGATGTGTTAAAAAAACGAATTTAACACATGTAGTGAGTGTGCTCACGGGCAACACATACTGTGTCAAATTTAACACACACACATTTGAAACCTTTCACACACTAATGTTATAGTTACACAACTTGTGTCAGATATGTGCTTTATGTTATTTTTGCTCAATCTGAACAGAACTTGGATCCGTCAGACATTAAATTTGGGTTGGAATAAACAGCACAAAAAAATCAAGAGGATTAAACAACAAAACAACAAAAACGACTTTCAGGGGCGTAGCAGCCATTTTAAAAGTGAGTGGAAATGAGCAAGAGGGTGGCTAACCGCACACTGATCCACTCAAGACTGAAAAGACTACAAAAACATCTTTTTAATTTTTATAAATTGCATTGTGCAA
>NW_015510324.1:11450-12436 GCF_001515645.1 Sinocyclocheilus grahami
AACATGCTAATCATGCTGGAAACATGTTAACAACATTATAATCATGCTAATCATGTTAACGTGTCTACATTTTCAAACTTTATGCTTTTATAACTGCTTTAAACTTTCAAGCTAGGCTTTCTCAAGCCAACCTAAAGTTTGTCTTGACAAACTTTTTTATCTAGTTTAATTCATTTAAAATCAAACCATTCATTTTCATTCAATGTAATGCTTCTTGCCTCTTGTAAAATCTGAACGTCATTAGCTTTGTTAACTTTCTGTGTTTGTATGTCTCTTTTATTATAAATAATCATTTGAGGCACTTTTTTTTCAGGTAATAAAAGAGGCACTGATGAACCGGCGGTGAGTTTAGTAATGCCAGTGATTTAGATTTGATTTCTGTCTTTAAAGCTCAATAAAGTGTGAATCATGCAGTTTTAACTGTTTGTTGTCTGAAGGTCAAAGATGAGAATGAAGATAAAGGGACGTATGAGACGATCAACATGTCCACTCCTGCTGCTGCGAGAGACCATGTGAGTCAAACAAACCATTAGACTTTCAGTTCTGTTCTATAATGTCATATTATTTGACAGTGAGAGACATGTATGTTCTGTGTGTTAAACGTTTGCAGACGGATGATGTGACTTACTCTGAAGTCTCTTCTTCCAGTAAAAAGCCAGTACAATCACTCAAAGTGAGTAGATAGCAGCTCATTCCCTCGTTCTTCATCACTGACTGCTGTTCGGTCCTATTCAGAGAAAAGCACCGCAGCTTCTCTCATCTATACACTGCTGATGTAGTTCTGAATCTGAATCTCAGATGAATGAAGCTTTATCAACATGTGGCTGTGGTTCAAACACTGACGGAGAAACTCTGTGCTGTTCTTTCAGGATCATGATGATTCAGTGACTTACGCTGTCATCAGATGAACAGAAAATAAGCCGCTGGGTGAACTTTAGAATAAGAGCTGCACAAATAAACATTCATAATCCAGATCACTGCATGAG
>NW_015510325.1:0-2937 GCF_001515645.1 Sinocyclocheilus grahami
GCCTGTGTCTGTGAATGCTTCTCATACTCGCCCCTCTCTGCCCCATGCGGCGCGAATCCCGCACTCACGCAGCCTGTCTCGTAATGCTCGTTTATACTCGCACCCGGCTCCGCACCGCAAGTCTCCACGAGAGCATCTGGCAGTATGGATGAGGCTTGACGCACGCGCGCAACCTGTGTCGACTCGCGCCTGGCTCCGTGTTTAAAACGAATGTAAATTCAGTCTAACTGCTTGCTAATTTCACTTGGATGAAATTAAACATTCAGCACATTTTCCACTTGCTCTTAAAATCCCAAATACTTCAAATGAATAAATCAATGTAATACTTTAATAATTGACTTAAGAAATACAGTTCTTTATTTTAGGGATGCACCGATATGAACATTTTGGCCAATACCGATAACCGATTATTCTTTATTTTTGAAAGCCGATAACCGATATGTTGGCCGATAAATCTATATCCAAATTGTTATATACTTTTTGAGAGCCTGATTACAAAAAAGGTCTCATCATTAAAAGCCACATCCCAAACACTTCAACATAAGCAGCCTAGTTTGAACGGTGTACGTTTTAAAAATATTTTTACTCTCCCATTACCAAATTTAGTCATAAAAAAGTCTTACAAATAAATAAAATAATGCATAAATAATGCAAACAAGTCACTGGACATCATTACACGTGTAAAGAATCAAAATGAATGCGCCATAGATCAATAAAACGGAATAGCCTCTGCACGGACAATAATTAAATGATTTTAATTACTAAACCATATTGTTGATGAAAATAATAAGAGAAAAATACAAGTGGTTGTTGTTATTAATAATATATCAATGATTTTGAAAAAGTAACAAATTAATACCACTGTTTTAAATAGCAGCCATTGAGCTGCAGCTCAAGCTGAAGCTGAAGAGCTGAATGAACACGGTAAACTGAAGCGTTTTGCTGGCAGCTTATTTAACTCAAGGAAATGCATCCTGAGATTAATATTAATACAACATAAACATAATATTACAACTTATATATGTACAAAATGACGCAGTTATTGCATGCTATAGTCAGAATGTGTGATCCTGTTGTGGATGCGCTCTTCCCATAACAACGCGCTGAAACACAGCAACTAAACCCAAAGAATGCACAACGTTTTATTATAATAATGTTCTCATTAGAATGTTATATACACGACATTCCCAATCATAGTTATTAATGTTGTGCACTGCTGTTTGAGCTGCGTGCGCTGAGCTAAAGACGATCACCGGTAAACTGAAGCGCTCTTTTAACTTAACCAAACGCATTCTATATGAGATAAATCAGATATACATCAAATAAACACAATATTACAACGTACAATTGCACAAAAGGCTGCAAACGAACAGCGCACATCTGAAGTGTCTCTGAAGGAAATAATGCATTATTTATCGGCTTTAAGATATCGGCCAAATTTTCTTATCAGGCCGATACCGATAACAGAAAAAAATGAGCATTTATCGGCCGATACCGATATGGTGGCCGATATATCGTGCATCCCTAAAAAAAATCCAAAAAAATGACCCCTACTTAATAAGAATAACATTCTGAAGTGTTGTGAAATACATGAAGACTATTTTTTATAGGCTTTATGGACAGATAAGTTGAGAGTGACTCTTGAAGGACCAGCACCACATCCTCTTTGTACCACAGTTTGAAGAATTGATCTTCCAGAATCTGGCAGTAAGTTTTAGGAGCTCATTTTTGTCAGTCTCTGCAAGACAGACTTTTCAGGATAGGAGATGGACTAAAAATGCACTCCCAAAACTTACTGCAACATGGAGCTAAGGAGAAAATGTAGAACTTGAAAGATTGGAAAAACCGCTTAGTGAAAAGCGTTTACAGTTTAAAAGCAAATAGAAAGTCCTATTTTTTTTATTTATTTTCTTTATATTTTTTTGCAGATTTGCACATGTACAAGATTTAAAATGTTCATGAAATATTTTTTTAAAATATTGACGTTTTGAGCAGCTGCATGTTTGAGCAGCTGCATTCCTATAGGTCAAAGATGAAAAAATGGGATTTGCAATAAGTCATTTACAAAATTATTTTGACTTGAGTTAATTTATTAATGAGTAATGTCTCCTTTGAGTGAAAATTTTTAATGTTAACAGGTTTTACCATGTTATTACAACATTTAACCACTTTTTATTAATTTAAAAATTTAGAAATTTTCAAATTTAAATCTTGTACAAGAACTACAGCAAAAACCAGTTTGATGCATATTTTATCAATATTTTAGAAATTGTATTTGAATATCACCAGTACTGACTTCAATGGATTTCATTAAAATTCCTTTGAACACAACTGCTCAAAACGGTCTCAATTTATGAAACCTACACATTCAAAACATTATTACTCTGAAATTTTTAATGTAAATGTTAAGTGTAAGTGAGCTGTTAAAGGTGACATATCATGAAAATCGGACTTTTCCAGGTTTTAAGTGCTATAATCAGGTCCCCGGTGTATTTACCAACCAAGGAAACGTGATTAACCCAATCACTTTGTTTAGGTAAGCCTTTTTTTGCAAGCGTCTGAGAAAACGAGCGCGTCTGATTTCGCTCCCTTGGTGACGTGGCAAAGGGATCTCATTATGATATTGCAGCCCCTTTATCTGTAAACTTCCACTCAAGGTGCCGTCATTTTGATTTCGCAAGCGACAACGGTGTATTAGTTCTAATGCCATGGCAAAAGTTTGAGCAAAACATGCTAACTGTTCTGTCTTTGGCTGCACAGACGAGCACAGAACACTATTTAGAGTCCCAGCCTCAGAGGAGACAAGAGAGCAGTGGATTTATTGATTTATTTAGGATACTGTATATTGCTGCTGCCACACGGATCTAAAATAAACAAGCGATTTATTTCCCAGCTGTTTACCTTCACAGACATAACCGACTGTTTTTGTAACTCGTG
>NW_015510325.1:5793-12436 GCF_001515645.1 Sinocyclocheilus grahami
GGTAATTACTTCCAACTGCCCCGCCTTCCCTCCATTCAGACCCGGAGGAATAAGCCATCCCATCACACATAAGTATACCTACATGCATGCTAACAAACAACCATACTGTACTGTACATAGATACAAACATGCTCACACACTGAACAAACTTAATCAGAATCTAGTGAGGTCAGAGAATCAAAGAAATTTAGAATGGGGTTCCAAGTTTTGTAGAATTTATCAGTTGAGCCCCGGGTAGCATACTTCAGTTTTTCCAGAGAAAGGAATGACATAAGATATTTTAACCAAGAGATAGTTGGGGGTGGGGTTGGACACTTCCAATGTAGCAAAATGCTTCTTCTGGCAACCAGGGAGGCAAAAGCAATAACATCTGCTTGTTGTTTAGTGAGAAGATAAGAAAAAAGAGACCATAGGACATGGAGTGAGAGAAATATGTAGAGCCCTTGAAAGAAAGTCAAAAAAGGAATCGCAGTATGAGGTCAATTTATGGCAACTGAAAAATGTATGTACATGGTCAGCTGGAGAAAAGGAGCATCTAATACAAGAATCATCTGTTTCTGGGAACAATTTGTGGAGTCTAGCTTTAGTAAAGTGAGTTCGGTGTAAGACTTTTAACTGAATTTAACTTAACCGGGCACATGCAGAGGTAGAATTAACTCTAATAAGGGCTTCGGATCAAAGCTCTTCAGAGAAGCTGACCTATAACTCTTTCTCCCATGTTGACTTTAAACAGGAAAGAGATGAATTTCTAGATGAAAGCAACATGAAATAGATAGAAGAGATAAGGTTACCATTTGTAGGGGCTAACAAAGAATTCTCAAGCAATGGTTTTTCTGGCAGCTGGGGGAAACTAGAGAAGTGAGTTCTTGCAAAATTACAAAGTTGAAAATACCTGAATAAGCCTGTTGTATGTAAATTATATTTGGATATAAGGTTGTTGAAAGCAGCAAAATAATTATCAATGAAAAGATCTGAAAAACAAACAATGCCTTTATCACGCCATCTTTTAAAAGTGTGATCAATAGCAGAGGGCAAAAACAAGTGATTGTTGCAAATAGGGCTGAGAACAGAGAGCGATTTTAACTGAAAATGTTGTCGAAATAGTTTTTAGAGTTGACAGCACAATGGGATTTCTAGTATTGCAAGAGGGACGGAGAGATAAAGGAGCAAAGACTAGTGCTGGGAGGGAAGAAGAGGTACAAGTAGCAGTTTCTAGTGTACACCAGTTAACCTGTGGAGCATTATACCACAAAGAAATCTTTGAAATATTAGCAGACCAATAATAAAATAAAAAATTAGGCAGAGCTAAGCCACCATCATATTTACGACGTTGAAGAATAGTTTTGTTTATTTTGGGAGTCTTACCTGCCCAAATAAGTGGAAATTGTCTTGTCAAATCAGTAGAACAAAAATGAAAGGGTAGGGAGCTTTTAGGAATTTTCCTAGCCGCCTCATTTATGGGGAATCATTTACTTTTTGTAAAATTCAATTTGTTACCAGAAAAAGAGCCAAAAGTGTCAAGCAAGCACATAACCTCATCAACACAACCTACAGGGTCCTGAAGATATAGCAGCAGATCGTCTGTGTATAGTGAGACCCAATGTTCAAAGCCTCCCCTATGGATGCCGGATATTAATGGGGAAGATTTTAAGGCAATAGAAACCGGCTCAATTGCCAAAGCAAAAAAAAAAAAGAGGGGACAGAGGGCATCCCTGCCTTGTCCCACGGGAGAGAGGAAAGAAAGAAGAACTATCAAAATTGGTTCTAACGCTTGCAGAGGGGGCAGAGTATAAAAGGCGAATCCATGAAATCAAATTGTGCCCAAAACCAAATTTTTCTAATACAGTAAATAAATAATTCCAAATGCTTTTTCAGCATCAAGGGAAATAATCAGTTCTGAAGCTACAGAGGGAGATGGGTCAAAAATGATGTTTAACAAGCGTCATATATTAGATGACATCTGACGTCCCCTAATAAGCCCAGTTTGATCATCAGATATAATAAAAGATAGATATGAATCCATGCACCTTGCCAACACCTTTGCTAGAATTTTTATATCAGCATTCAATAAATTAATGGGCCTATAATTACTACATAAAGTTGGGTCTTTGTTTTTTTTTTATATAGAAGAGAGATAGATGCTTGATTTGGAAAACAGCCTCGTAGAAACGCCTCACTGTACATATCGAACAGTAAGGGGGCTATTTGAGTAGAGAATTTCTTATAGAAGTCTAAAGGGAAACCATCGGGCCCTGGAGCCTTGTTACACTGCATGAGGCCAATACAAGTGATAATTTCATCTAACCTGATAGGTTCGTCCAAATTCTTTGCAGTGTCTGTATTAACAGTAGGAATATTTAAATTGTGGAAAAAAGAATCCATTAAAGATAAGTCAGAAGGGGATTGAGAGATGTAAAGCTTAGAGTAAAAGGTGGAAAAAAATGAATAAATTTTATGAGGGTCAGAAACAAGCTTGTCTGAAGAGTTCTCAAAAATGTGTGTTATGCAGCGAGATGCAGACTGATGTTTAAGCTGTGAGGCAAGAAGGCGGCCCGCTCTGTCCCCATGTTCGTAGTAGGTGGCTTTGGTTCTTTTAAGTAAATATTCAGCTTTATGTGTTGAGAGCAAATCAAATTCAGTTTGTAATCTTAGGCGTTTCTGTTTAAGTTCGGGGCTCGGTGTGCAGGATACTGACTATCCACCTCTAACTGAGGTGTACTTTGGGTGACCATCACGCCGATGCGTCACCACACTTTCAGCCCCTGGACGGAGCTCGCCAGTTATCTTCCTATGGAAAACACTGCAGCTGTTTCATACATTAAAAGACAGGGAAGTCTATGATCACGTCGCATGTCACAAATAAACCCGCCATCTCCTCATCTGGAGTCAGACGTGGCTCAAGTTGCTGCACGCCGTCCACATTCCGAGGCAGCTCAATTCATTCGGCCAACGTGCTCTCATGACAGCTCACTTTCCCCGGAGAATGGTGACTCCATCTCCAGGTGGCCCAGCTGATCTGGAGTTGATTTGGGGAAGCTCAGGTAGACCTATTTGCTTCCCACGAGTCCTCCCACTGCCAGCTATATTATTCCCTGTCCCAGGCCCCCCTGGGCATGGATGCACTGGCTAATAGCTCTACGCAAGTATGCGTTTCCCTCAGTGAGCCTGCTCGCACAGATACTGTGCAAGGTCAGGGAGGACGAGAAAGAGGTCTTGTTGGTTGCACCTTACTTTTTTTCAGAACTTATGCTCCTCACAACAGCCCCTTCTTCTTCGGGAGAAGACCCCCGAAAATGCCCGATTAGAGTCGTGCTTTCTTTCCTGCAAGAGAAGGAAGGGCTGGGGTATGACGTGCAATGGGCAGGCAGCCTTGGGGTCGTGGACAGGGCCTCGTTACTTTTGGTATGAAACAAAGTCTCCGCTTTCAATTTTTGTCATTTTTTAAAGAAATTCAAACAATAAATACCATTTTACCTCTTTAATGTGTCATGACAGATTGCTGTAGCTGCTCAGTTCAAGTGGCATGTGAACCGACCATCTCTTCATCTTTACTAGTTATTGCATGAAATAAACATGAATGAACATGAGACAGCATCTTGTTTCAACCGAGGAAAGGTGCCAATGGAATTTTTCAAATTCAAGTCCACCAATGTTAATCTACTCTCCGGTCTGGTTTGTTTGTCGGACAAAAATGGCAGATTCAGCATTATGATTGGTCAGATCGCCTGTCAATCAAGTTCCCTGCGAAGGGTCAATTGGCCAACATAGCCCATGACGTCACAGGAGGGCGCCCGGAAGTATAAGAGGGTGCCTGCAGAACATGACACCAATTTAGTTGTCTGAAGGAGACGTGAAACAAGCAGGCCAAAGGCATGGCAAAGAGATGCAACATCTCGTTCCCTCTCGAGGAACCATGGTTACATACGCATGGTTACAAAGCATTTTTAAAAAGTATTAAAAAAATTATAGAAGTTTAAGTTTGCAGTAAAAATAAAGTAATATAATTTTTTTATTTATATATAATATTTATTTTATAAAATATGTTGCACTCTAAAATTGCTATAAAAATCAAAGCCATATGTCTAACCAAGTTCCACGTTCCAAATTGAAGTTGATATAAAAATTGTGGTTCCTGTGAGAGTTTGTTTGGGCATTATACCAAAAATAAACACTGGGTTACACCCAAACTTTACTGAATTATTTTGATGCCGTTTTCTGTCACAAATCAATCAATTTCTGTCACAATATCTCTTCTATTACAAAACTGTCACCAAATATGGAACCTTGACTGTCAGACCTTTCCAATGATATGTGTTTTGTCAAGATTAAAAAAAAAGATTTGATTTTAGATAACACAAGCCACAAAATCAGTCTATATGTGACCCTGGACCACAAAACCAGTCATAATGGTCAATTTTTTATTTAAGCTGAATAAATAAGCTCTCAATTAATGTATGGATTGTTAGGATAGGACAATATTTGACCGAGATATATATACAACTATTTGAAAATCTGGAATCTGAGGGAGCAAATAAAATCTAAATATTGATCAAACTTGCCTTTAAAGTTGTCCAAATGAAGTCCATAGCAATGCATATTACTAATCAAAAATTAAGTTTTGATATATTTACGGTAGGAAATATGTTCATGGAACATGATCTTTACTTACATAATCATTAATACCCTAATGATGTATGGCATAAAAGAAAAATCTAAAATAAAAGAAAAATGGCATAAAAGAAAAACCACCCATGTGACTTAAGACTGGCTTTGTGGTCCAGGGTCACATATATGTGTTTTTATATCTTGATTTATACCCATAAAAGGGCAACATATTCCCTGAGATACAAACATTTAGAGACATTACAAAAAATGTTAGCATTCAGTTCATACAATTTCAATGTAAACCTAATAAGCTAATGCTGAACAAAAGCTTTTTAAACAGGTAAGTTCCCTCTAACGTGTATATATGTGAACAAGATCAACTTTTATCGGAGGGTGAGTAGATTTCCCACTACAGGTGGCAGGTTTAAATTATGCCTGTGGGCTAAACAAAGAATGTATGAACAAAGTCAATATATTTAAATATTCACAACAAGCAGCCTTTCAACAGGAAGCAAAGAAAAGAGACCTACACTTTCCTCTCCCCACAGCCTCTCAAATGTTTGTATCCCCCAGGATACATCACCAGTTAAAGGGTTAACATGCGGAGTTCGGAGAGACTGCCTACTTAAAAATACCCTGAGACCTGGGTAGGCAGCCCACTCCTAAACCCATCCGGCTTAACACAGGAAGGGACAATCTCCAAAATCAAGCTAGGAAAACAGCTGTCCTCAAACAACTATGTTCCAAAGCAATGGGCCATCCACTTAAAAAAAACCAAACTTACCATGCGGGATTCAGGGGGACGACTTGCTTGGAAGATACGCTGAAAGCAAGGTATCATCTACTGTGCTTGACTCACGAAAGGTGGAGGATCAGGAGGGTGCTGGCTAACTAGCCCTGACTATGATCCTTAGAACATGATGGGCCAGGCCCCTCAGAGGTAAAGAGGACCTAAAAGGGCTAAGAATAAACCTCCCAAAAGCCGCTGACCATGCCTATGCGTTCCTGAGCTCATAGACCACTGCCTTAACGAATATGCCAAAGGAGCCTGGAAGGCCAATCTAACCACAGATGCAACATCATTAACATCATGGCCACCACGCTCTCAAGCATTGGCAGCAGAAAACTGAGTGAGTCGCGGCACAACAGCTGTCTCAGGGGACACCCCCAATCCAATCTAGGTCACTAAAACAGCCTGGGAGAGAAAGCTTGCAAGCATCTCTCCACAGAACATCTAAATATATATACACTTAGTGAGACTCTCCACACACAATAATATGCATATTAGAGAGGCACGGCCAAGCTGAATATAGCTCCACTCTTAATCTTGCAAGATCAGGGCTAAAATGACTCAGTGCTCACACTTCATTGTCATAACAACAAAAAAACTCTCCGCGGCATCAGGCAACCCGTTTAGAGCAGGTATGCAGATCCCGCAGATCAAAGCAATCACCACGAGCTGAGATAAACCTTACCGTGGCAACGGCGGGACCAAGCCATGAGACACAAACACTGCGTGCTCCTCGCTGAGACAATAATGCAAAAGTCAGAAAATTCCCTCAAGGTGTTAGAATCCAAACATAGAGGCACACAATCCCTAAAACGCTGCTCGACTCACCAGGATAACGCTTCACACACGCTGAACAAACGGACTCCTGAAGACAACAAAAGATTGGTGAAGTGTTCTGTAGGCGCTAGGGCTGTGCGATTCATCGGAATTGAATCGAAATCGCGATTTGAGACGTTGCGATTTCCTAATCGCAAAGCCTGCGATGTGGACGCGTTATTACTCTGTTCCAGAGCATATGCATGACTGCCTGCCTTGAGTTGCAGTCTTACTTGCCCTGGGCAAGAGTGAGCGCACCTCCGTTCTCCCCAATCAGCACTGCTCTAGCCAACTGCGTAAACACCCACCATTAAAAAAATTATAATATTAAACCGGAACGCGGGACGGGAGAGAGACAAAGTGGGATTATGGCGTCTGGGTCAGATCGATTGTAAGGCAAATTAAAACTAAAGAAAACTGTGTGCAACTTAA
>NW_015510326.1:0-1116 GCF_001515645.1 Sinocyclocheilus grahami
CCCAACACAAAAGGGTTCAGTATAAAGGAATAATTCACACACAAATTTTTTTTTTAGTTTTCTGAGAAACACAAAAGAATATGTATGCAACAAGTTTTCTAAGCTCTTATTTTTATTCTGCTAAAAAAATTAATTTTGTGTTTAATTGTTTAATGGACGAAGTCAACCGGTTTTGAACAATTGTTAGAATCTTAACAGTTGTTGTTTATTTAAATAAAACTATATACACATACATTGCACATACATATATATACATGCATATATATGGACAGTTTTCTAGAGCATGTGGTTAAGAGTTATAAGATGTGAGTGTGTGTGTGTGTGTGTGTGTGTGTGTGTGTGTATTTGACAAAAACCTGAACCTATGCTCATTATAACCTCTTATTGCTGTTCATTAGATGCTTGGTTAGTTTATTTGTTTATTCATTCAATGTGTTTATTTGATTAATTAATGAATCAATCAGAAGTTTATAGACCAATTTAACACGTATTTGTCAGAGAGTAATAAAACACACACACACACACACACACACACACACACACACACAGCTCTTGTTTTCATTAGCTTGTTCAATCTGCCCAAAGACTTTTTCCCTTGATTAGAGAAAGAGACAGTCCTTTATAGTATGAAAGTCCTCAAGCTCTGTTATATCCAGGACAACACATCACCCTTCACACTTCTGGGTAAAAATAACCTCTCAGATCCTGTAAAGGCTGAACACAATAACAATCGCTCTGCTCCTATTCTCATATCTGTTGATTGTGAATATTGTGTGTGTGTAAACACTGAATCCAGTCACTGAATTGACGATTCTGAATGTGGATTTTCTTTTTTGACAGTATCATTATTCATTTCTGCCTGTCTTCCTCTTTCCCTCTATCTACTGGAGGGGAGAATGAGGGGGGAAAAAAAACTTTGTGGATCGCGTTCTGAAGTAACACACACACAGATCCATCACAATAACAGTTCTGTCAAAGAGATAAAGAGCTCAATGTGCATCTCTCTTCATCTCACACTGCCTGTCAATCTCTTGTCTCTAATAAACTCATGATCATAGGATGGTTCTGCGGAAACACATACACGTATTCGTTTTTATTTACCCTTTATTTCTTCTT
>NW_015510326.1:2559-3561 GCF_001515645.1 Sinocyclocheilus grahami
AAAAAAAAAATCTATTCAGCTACACAAACAAAAATATCATGTTTGCAAATCATTGTTGAGATCTATTATGAATTTCTAGACAAGTATAAGATTACATTGGTCTTTTTCAAAACATCTGGTTAACAGGAGACTCCAAACATAGGTTATGTATCTTCTGATCACAGCACAATAACACCCGCTTAAATATCATCACCCTCTCGCATCCATACAGCCCTCTTACACCTCGGCTTTGTTGAACACGTGGCTGCAGAAAGGGGTTTGTATCATACGGAGCAGTTTGTCTCTGTCGGACCGCCGCATTGATTTGCTTTGTTGAGGATGTGATTAGATGGATGTCCATAAACGCTGCCGTACACTGAGAAGGACATCAGATAGCTGCCTCTTAGCTCATTTCCATATTAATACACAAAAGCCCGGGGTCACTTCCTCTGTACCTGCTTTAATGAGAGTCGGCTCCAAGTTCAGAGAGGACACATTAGCTGTGACAACCCATGCTGACATTTCCTCCTGTCTGCAAAAGTGCTCTTTAAGAGCAGAGCTAAAGAGCTCTCAGAAAAACTGTTTGATTTGAATTAATCTGAATTCAAAAGGTGGCCTCAGCAATTCATCATGGATTATAAAATTAATGTTATGCTCATATGATATACAAGATAAATATGTTTAATGTCTGAATAAATTATGCAATATGTCTGTATTAATGCAGTATAAATTGAAATGGTGTTACTCTGCTGTGGTTTGAAATAGATGTAATGTGTATGATGAAACGCAGGTCATAGTCGAACATCATGAAAATGTCATGACGACCAGAGAGCTGAACCTAACTCTGTGGAAGGATTGCATCAGCATTTTATTAAAGTATTAGTTAACCCACAAAAAACAACCTTAATATATGAAGAGTTTGGCTCCAAAATGCTATAAATCCATTTTGATCAATTTGAGTAAAAATGTGTTTTCTTCACCAAGAAAGTGGCAAGGTGAAAACCACTATTTTCTGTTTCAAAC
>NW_015510326.1:5001-5558 GCF_001515645.1 Sinocyclocheilus grahami
AAATTACAGATGTAGTTGTATATAGCAATATGTGACATTTATTAGAACTTAAGAACCAAAAGACTAAGTTTATGAAAGGTACATATTAATTTTCTATCAACATAACATCAAAACAACATAACTATTGCCAGAGCATGTTTTCAAACAAAATATATTCATTTCACTTGGATAGACTTTCACTTTTATGATGAAAAGATGTTGATGAATTATTCATGCTGCAATGGATTATCAAAAAGTAGCAGCAGAGTGAACTTTTCTGCTACTTTTTTAAACTTTCTTCCCTTTTCAAAATTAGACTATTTGGTCTTTGAACTACACCTTTTGGGCTGTAGTTCCTTTGAACCGGTTACTGTGTTATATTACTTACATTTGTTGTCTGTTTATAGCATGTTTTTGCATGCACATGACAGTTTATTAACAAAATTCAGTCCTAAAAATGTGTGAGAGATATGGGAAAGAGGCTAAATGTATTTTACATAAGTGTTGGTGAGACAAATATCATAAATGTGTACACACACACACACACACACACACACACAAATCTGAATAATATTATA
>NW_015510326.1:9559-11057 GCF_001515645.1 Sinocyclocheilus grahami
GAGCAGTTAAACAGGTGGACCTAATAAAGTGGTCTAGAATCCACTATCAGATCTATAATAAGTGAAGATCTCTGAGGAAAGAAGCCACATCTGTATCATATCTGTACTGTATTTTGGCCATTTATTTATTCTTTTTATTTATTTATTCTTATTATTTATTTGTTTTTCTTTTTTTATGTGTCTCATGGCAAAGTTTAATGTCACTCTAAAGGAACATTTCATTTCAGAAGCTGCATCACAAGAACTGAGCAGTGTTCTTTTTCCTGTTCAGAAATCAATTCTGACATAAAATCAGTTGAAGCCCTAATTAAAATTTGGAAAAAAACAGCCTAATGTTATTTTGAGGTTTAAGTCAAACCTATTTTCCACTCATCCAAAACATACACAAAATATGATGCAAGGACCCGTGCA
The DNA here is from genome assembly GCF_001515645.1 of Sinocyclocheilus grahami. Classification (NCBI taxonomy): domain Eukaryota; kingdom Metazoa; phylum Chordata; class Actinopteri; order Cypriniformes; family Cyprinidae; genus Sinocyclocheilus; species Sinocyclocheilus grahami. Next base: position 9,971 of record NW_015510326.1, read on the forward strand.
CACCTGGCAATACTTTCAGCATTGCCCCTCTCTCCATCTCACTGTCTACCTGCTCTTTCCTCAGTAGCTTCTGAGTTATTCTCTCTCATTAAGAGCCAGTTAGGGCCATGGGATCTCAAGCTTTGACTCAAATCAAATATTTAACACAGGCTAAACAGCTCAAGAATCAATGATGCGGTCCAGAGCTCACACCTGTCGGCCTCATCCAGCGCCTCAGTGAGTTAGACTATCACAGTAATGTGTAATGGAATAGATATAGATGAGGAATAGTTGATAGTGATATTCCTGTCAACCTAAATATTCTATCATGCCTGGGTGGTGCGACTGTCCGTCAGTAACCCACTGATGTAGTGTATTTCTGTTCTTTTCATAGTTGTATAATTCAACAGCGACACACTGAACCGGACCTGTCAGACAGCTCATATCAAAGACTGAACAGCCTGAACCTCACAAAGATAAGCTTCAGAATCAATACTGAGACAGATCATCTGAACAAAGGCACAACGAAATGACATAAAATTGACCTAAACTAAGGAAAGAGTTATTAGTTATTATTTCATTTTCTGAAGAAAAACTCACCTCCAGAACGAATAGTGTTCTGACTGTGTTTTAGCACAATGCTATTCCGTTTCTAGGGTGGTATCAGCGGTTGCTAACTTGTCCATCTAAAAAGAGCCCCACACTCATTGGTTGGGTGAGAAGTTGATATGTCTTCCTGTTAGCCTCTGCTGGTAGGCGCTGTAACTACACAATCTGCACACAAAAGCATTTTCTCCACTCATCATTAAAAATATCAATAAAATAGTTTTAATTAAATTGAATAGCAATCTCAATTTAATTATTTAATACATTAATTTAATGCTTAAAGCATTTTGTTATTAGCTTAGCAACATGCTAACCTCAAACTCTATTGGAATCAGTCCATTTCAAGTAGAATGTTACATTATCGACATTTATACAGAAAACATTTTTACTTTCTGTTTGTGCTACCCTTAGACAAATGTCTTTAGAGCTATGTAGACTTCTTTTCTTTAATTTGTATGCTAACAATGTCTAATAGTGGATATGCATCACAGAATATTTTATT
>NW_015510326.1:11778-12434 GCF_001515645.1 Sinocyclocheilus grahami
GTTCGATTTTAGAATGATAACCTTTATATAAAGCTACTTGAATATTTGGAATCATTTTCATGACTGAAAAGTCAAGGGACAAGAATTGTCCAAAGTTGAAGAAGCACCTGTACACAGACAACAGGCCAGCTCAGTTCAAAATTTCTAGAAATAAAAGCCTTGTATTGCATTATATTTCTCTCTTTCCTCATTGTGAAATGCTGTATCAAGAGGTTAAAATTAAAAAAAGTATCTTAAACTGATAGCCAATACATTTCAACACAATAAGACACAGAAAATGAGGAAATTATGAAGAAATAACTAGAGTGAATAAAAGAGGGGCTTGTGTTTCTTGTCGTTTGAGGGGATTGATCCCTGAGAGGCATCATCTGGATCAGCGACTCTTCAGATAATTATAGAGCTTCTGATAGCGTGTGACAGTCTTAAACCTCACAGCGGTGATATGGATGAGAGAACAGCCTCATCCCTGGTGTCACTGTAGAATGAACATCAAACAGTTCTCTCAAACACAGATCCGATCCAACGCCTCTGTTTTGGTTTGAGATAAATCCCTTTTCTAAAGCCATTAACACCCAGGAATCAAGCTCTCCAAAATATCACTCATATTCTTCAGGAGAGCTCAAGAATTAAACGTGACAAGTGTTAATCGTGTTTAT
>NW_015510327.1:0-1293 GCF_001515645.1 Sinocyclocheilus grahami
AATAATGTTCTTTTTAGCAGCATCATATGACCCCTTTAATTTGATGATTTTATTCAGTTTATTCAGTTTCCAACATGTTCCATATACACATTTGGGAAATTTTATTTGCATCTTGCTGTAATCTACCAGTATTTTTATGCAATGTGCCAAATGTAGAAGGAAAGCCAGACAATTACATTAAATGCCATTGCCATTATGTATCGATTACCTAAACATGGTGCACTACATTTGTGTGCAAACTTCAATGCATTTAAAGCAATAGCTCACCCAAAAATGAAATTTCTCTCATTGTTTACTCCCCTCATGACGTTCCAAACTTGAATGCATTTTCTTCTTCTGTGAAACACATATTTATTCCATTCTGTCTTAACAGCAGTGGTGCAACTAGCCATAAAGTCCGTGAGAAAAACCAGACAGCCGTTGCTTGGCCAAGGATAAGCCATGGACAGGGTTTCCCCTCTCAACGTGAAGCTGTGTCTCTTTGATGGGCTTTCCAGGGCTCAGGCCTCAGATGCAAAACAGGGGCCAATTAATCTTCAACCACTCATCTTGTACCAGGAACCCATTGCTCGAAAACAGGATTTGAGTCAGATCAAGTGGACTGGCCTAAATGGTCTCGCAGAGCTACGCTACAACCCCTCACCATGTGTGTGCTTGTGTGGGAGAGCGGAGGAGAATAATCCATTCCTGATGATATTGAGAGTAAATTAATCTACACATTAATCTACCGCTTTCCAGACAATTTTAATCCAGGGCCACTTTAATCTAATCTACAGGATACATTTGCCATCTTGGATTGAAGTTGTTAATCCAGAGAGGTGGGCTTGATTGGTGGTTGTCTATTAAGGTTAATCTGTAGACCATATTTGCTCATAGTTGGTTTGGAGATAAAAGACAAAGCTACTGGGACCCTCAGGTGTAATATCTTGTTATCATTGACCAGCATTATCATTTCAGTTTCTCAATAACTGTTTAACATTCCTTTGTGTCCTATGTTTGACTAGGTTACAGCTCTCTCCAAACTTGACTTCCTGTTGTAAACTATCCTTATTCCAGAGCTCCTTATGTTTAGGACTTTACATTATTTTGAACACCTTACAGAATCAGTGGTTATTTCTCTCTGCTTCTGCATTAAGAAATACAAATGTAACATAATTATTAATTTTGAGAAGAATAGTTGAAGAGAAAGTTGAATAGTTGAGATAGAGAAGTTCTACAAAATGCTCTTAAATGGCCAAATATTTTCAGTAACCTAATGCAATCCCTAAAATAAAATAAAATAAAATAAAATAA
>NW_015510327.1:1477-3025 GCF_001515645.1 Sinocyclocheilus grahami
AGGAATGAATATGTCACCTTGCCCTACATTCAACTCTCCTTACAGGCTGTAATCTCTGTTTCATGCCCACCTCTTGAACAGGCTCCACTATAGATAAGCAGTGAAGTCTAAGAGAAAACAACAAAAGAGTTGGACTAAACTGCTGTATGTCTTCTAAACGAGATTCCCAGCCGTAACTCTATTTTTAATGAAACAAGAAAGTGTAATGTGATCTTCAAAGATGATCTGAACTAATTTACGAGTGCCTTTGAACAAGAATATCTTCAAAGCCACTCTTTATTAGAGAACTGACTGGTGGTTACATCGACCATCTCATATATTAGGAGATCTGCCATTTAAAAGGAGTACAGCTGGATCACGGCTGCATTAAAATGCTAGAACAAGATGACACGGGGTGGCTAAATTTAGGCTAGAATTTCACAATGAATGATCCTGAATCTCTGAAACGGCATATTGGTTTTCTCAGAGGGCCTGGTGCAGGGCCATTTTCCCATAAAACTTCTCAGTGGGACAAAAAGTTGTATTTCTCATTGTTTTATATAACATGAACAAATGTAGATAAGTGTGCCAGTTTAGAGAGTATCACACGGGAAAGTAACAGTAATCCTGAAAACATTCCTGGCTCGATACCAGGAATTACTCACGGTGACGTCTTGACAAATGCTGGTGCTGTGAAACACCTGGTGAGCAGTTCTCAGCACCTAACAAGTTACACATTACCAAACACGGCGCAGGAATACTGTGAGAATTACCATTTTGCTCACCTTTTACAGGCCAGCCAAGCAATTAAGTTATCTGATACCAATGACTCATAGAGAATACTGAAAGATTCAGCCAAACACTTAAAATGCAGATATGACTCAATTTAAATGTAAAGCACTCAGTCTCATGACTCATGATATAAAATCAGCTGTGCTACAACTAATCATCATTTACTTTGAATGAATGAATGAATGAATGGTTGAGCTATGCTATCTAGAACTACTCTAAACACATCTGAACTCTCTCCAGGTTAAAGGCAGCCCATTTGTACAGTGCATGTGGACCCTCATGCCTGTGTTTGAAGGTTGATGATCACAGGGCCAACAGTGTGGGTCACCAGCCCCCAGATCACCTCACAATGGGGGCCAGAAAATCAGTTTTAGCCGATCAGAGGAAGCCCCCCCCCCCCATGCGCAGCAGGCTAGAGCACAATGTGGTGCCACTGAGGATGAAGAGGGGTCTAATCCCATTCATAGACACGGCCCGCACCCCACTGCGAGGGCAGGTTGGACCCTCCACAAACTCCACAGCCACAATTTGAGACCTTTCCAAGCCATTTTCAACAAATTTGCCCAGTATTGGAAATTCAGTGGCTTCCTTTTGTACATTACAATAAAAAATTAGGGGGCTTTGATCTTACATTGTTGTGTCACTGACTGTATAATATAATTATTTATATTATAAATGCAAAACTTAAATGTTGCCTGAAATAAAATAAGTTGAAGCACTAAAATGACTAAAACTAAAATAAAAATAAATTAAAGCTAAACGTAAAAAAATTAAAAT
>NW_015510327.1:11194-12433 GCF_001515645.1 Sinocyclocheilus grahami
TTCCCAGCGATCGCTTGTTCAGTCCTCCGCTGCTTTGCTGCAGCATCCCGGCAGCAAACATCCCAGCTGCAGCCAGTTTGAATGGATACCAGTGCAACGTTCCCTGGAGACTCTCAGATTCCAAGAGTTTCCTCACCACTGACAGTTGTTCCTGTGTGCACAATGGAGTCAACGTATGGTTAAACCTCTACTGTTTAAAGACAAGAACACTTCTATTTGCTGGACTTTACCGCACATACACACAGGGGAAATTTAAGCTGTGCTAATAGGGATGTCTTACACTTGAGCCTCAATGGTGATTTACATCTCAAATAAAGAAAGATTCAAACAGACTTAAAGTGATCTGGTCGGATATACTTTGAGATGGGGATACTAGTTACAAGCAAACCAGGAATTCCAAAGGCATAAGTTGACTGTGACCTGAGGCTTAGGAAATCTTGGGAAAAGTTTTCATTTCACTTCAAGCACGCAGGAAAAGAGATGAGAAAGCTCAAACTCTATCATGTCTCCATCAGACTGTATTGTTTCACATATAAGACTTGTGTTCTTTATAAAGTGCTCTTTTCATAACTTAAAAATGCAGGTAAAAACAATCCTAGTGTATTTACTTTGCTCAAGATAAAATGCTTTGAGGAAACCAAACTAACCTCACAGACTGAAGATGAAGTAACATCTCACTTTATGTTTGTTTGGGATTTCTGTCATTTCTGAAAGAACTCACACTGTGGACTGTAAATTAAGTTGTTCCATGCTGTTATTCATAAGAAAAGAGAGATAAAAACAAGGTTAGTAAGAGCAAGTTAGAATTCCAAACATCTATTTTCCCACCAAACCACAAGATCAGCCAAGCAATAACAAGTCATTCTTAAAGTCCAATATCAAAAGCATTCCTAATCATACAAATAAAGTTAAAACTTCACAGAAAGTTACTTTAACATTTACCCAGACATTTTCATTCTACAAATAAAAAATTATGAAAAAAAAGGATATTCAGCTTTGCATTTTCCCTAACATTATACTCGTGCATAATTGGTGTTTATGTGCACAGCTTAATGTTGCTGTCATTACCATCACACTAATTATTTTAGAGAACAACTGAATTTCTCCAAAAAAGGTTTCTATTGGGTTATGATGGAAATGAAAAGTAACAAAAGAGCAGAATGACAACTTAAAGATCAGAAATACAGGAAGATTTGTACATTAGTTGCTTCATGTCATTTCCGCACAGGTCACTATTTG
>NW_015510328.1:0-3032 GCF_001515645.1 Sinocyclocheilus grahami
TCTTGGGATTTATTGGTAGACACTTTAATAAGTTATCTAAAAATGGCAAGAATGCAAACAGCAGGATTGCGGCTCTTTTAGCATTAAGTGGTATTACCGCTTGATCTCATTAGTATTCATAGGTATTCATATATAGGTGTAGTTCCAGCACACATACATTTATCATACTTGATGAGATTTGATAATTCAATTCAGCCACACAAAACTTGCAAATTACCTTATTTTTATAAGTCCGTCTGGGACTTCCGTTTTCATTTTGTTTTAATTTTAATTTAATTTGTAAGTTTGTACATAAGTAAAACAAGCTGGTGGTTTTTGATTACTGATACCAGCCTGTACTGAGAGGGAAAAAAAACACTTGGTGTAGAAATAATTGTCACTCAGAAATGTCTAGCACATTTCACAATTACAAAGTAGAAAGATTCTAAAATTCTGAAATAGTGTTTTCTTGTAAAATCTGTGTGTTTGTGTGTGATCTCATTAGCATTCATATGTATTTGTATTAAAGGGATAATTCACCCAAAAATATATTTTTTTTTCTCTCTCTCTCCATATCATGGAAGTCAATGGATACCATACTGAAACACTGAAACACATGGACACTGAAACATATACCAACAAGTGTACATAATACCAAATACAATACCAAAGCAAGTGTTTAATTTAATAAATCTGTTCTAAAATGCATAATTAATTAAGAAATGATACACACATAATTGTCTGCAACAACAACAACAACAAGTTAAAAATATTCACAAAATAAGCACTTTATGGATTATATGAAGTATTGTGTGCATGTAGTGTTGTAAAGGTTATAACCCATAGAATCCAGCGCATATTAATTCGATTAACAAACTGACATGTATTAATAAGATGTGTTAATATAATAGTTTAACCATTTCATTTCTGTTTTTGTGTGTCTGTGAGTGTATTCTTAATCATGGATGTGTTTTAGTGTCAGCCATACATTTCGGGTTGGCCTAGGCCCTAAAGCATTGAATGTTAAAGGCCTTAAAGCCCTTGAACCCCGGTATAATATGATTCTCCCATAGATATAGTGCACGTATATCTTCTTTATTCTGTTGTGTCCCCTTCATTGAACTCTCAGAGGTTACTCTGTTTCTCTTCTGCCATACTTTGAAGTGCAGCCATTGTCTGCCCCAGAGAGTCTCTCTATTCCTGTCTCTATTCCTTTAGTTTCACCCAAATAGAGCAGACTGCGTCAAAGTGAAGGAGGACACATCCATCTGATGTTTATGGTCTGACATAAATGAGTTCAACTTTAACAGGATTACCCTGCAAAGAGTGCCATGAGAGATGAAAATGATGTGCTTTAATGGTGAGATTATAACCTTATTAACCCGACTACAGACGAAGTGCTCATCTGGGACTCGGATGAGAGTGGGATGTCAGGGACTACAAAGTCTCTGAGTCTGAGCGATGACAGATGCTGTATGTATGAACTTCCTCTTGTTTGCAAGCGAAACTGCGGGCCATTGTGTCGTTCGACAGTGAGAAGCCAGAATATTGAGTTTCTGCCGAGGGTTTGGAGCACAGGCTGTGCTTCCACACTAATGAAAGACAAACAAGCGCTGCAACTCTTTGAAGGTGCGTGAGACCAAAGTGTCTAAATAAATAAAAGCACACCCGTGGGTTTAGTATTCACCGACGATTCGGAGACACGCAGGTGTTTGTAATACATTATTTGTCCACACATTTTTAATCCCATTTGCAAATTAGCAGCATTTTAAGTGCTATTGTGGAGAAGATTAAAAGATATCACGTCAACAAAACCTCCAGCATGAAATCAGACTTGTCCGACATTAATATTACATGGCAAGGCTTTTGTTTGCGTGTGTTTGAAGAGCATGTACAGCTAAATTTGGACCAGTAAACACACTAATCTTTTATCCCGAGCTGATAAAAATAGCTCCTGCTTTTCACTAAAGTGTCTAAAGTGTCTGTTGACGGTCTAATTCAGTGCTTCTCAATTTTTCAGGCCAACTACCACCTTTGATCAAATCCAGTGTCATCTCATTTATATTCAAAGGTATTTGTGGAGAAGAGTGGTTTATATAGAAACTGATATGCACAATAAGTCTCATTCACACTGAACACTTTCATGCAGAAATCACAATACATCAGTAAATTGAAAACTTTTATTTCTGAATTTAGAAATATGTGGAACCACTCTTGGTGGTCCATCATGTTTTTAAAAACACAATCAAGTTTATGTGAGGCACTTTACAATGAAAGTGAATGGGATCTATTTTTTAGTGGATTTGGGAAATGGGAATCCTGTAATTTTGTAAAGCAACTTACATTACTTACAGTTTTGTTAAAACTAGAAGTTGTACAATTGAATATAACTTTTAAAGAGGTTAGTGAACTTTATAAAAATGTTTGTTTTCCCACTGAAATCATGTTAACATACTATGAAAGAAAATTGCAAGATATAAACTCAGAATTCTGACTTTCATTTTTCTCAAATTCAGAGTTTAACATTTCTGAATTCTGAGTATCTATCTTGCAATTCTGCCATTTTCCCCTCTGAATTCATTTGTTCATTCATTCATTCAGTTTTGGCCACAATATATAAGGTAATTGCAACTTTTTATCTAATTTCTGACTTTTACTTGCAATTGCAGGTTTTCCATAACATGCATTTATTGTATCATTGACCCCATTGACGTTTGTCTTACTGAAACATATTTTTGCAAGATTTTTAGTTGATGATAGTTGATGATATGGGATAGCTTCTGCATGAAAATATTTGTAGATACTGCACGTACTGATTATATGTATATTCTTACTCTTTATAAAAGTTTTTGGGAATGACACACTTGGCTAAAATATCTTGTTGCATTGGCTGTTCAGCAGAAGAAAGATATTCATGGAGGTTTGGAACAGCTTGATGGTGAGCAAATGATGACAGCATTTTCAGTTTTGGGTGAGCTATCTCTTTAAGCAATACTATGTTAATATTCTAAATAGATCAGAAATAATTTAGACTTAATTGTTGAAAAAAAAAA
>NW_015510328.1:4112-4466 GCF_001515645.1 Sinocyclocheilus grahami
CTGCTCTGTAAGGGATGTGGAGCTGCAGTTGTGTCACAGTTCTGGGTCCAGCATTGCAAACACGCTGGTCCAGGTGCTGAACTCTTTATGTAGTGTGTTATGGGTTGCTGTCCAAGGTGCTGAACTACTCAGCAGTGAATCACCACCTCAGTGTAGCTCCCAAGAGAGCAGTGCTGATTGACAACCAACAACTAAAGCATCTATGAAGCATTCCAAATGTTTTCAACATTGATGATAACAAGAAATGGATCTTGAGCAACAATTCAGCATATTAGAAAACTAATATTAGAAAATTTGACACTGAAAACATGGAGTAATGATTCTGAAAATTCAGCTTTGCATCACAGAAATAAA
>NW_015510328.1:4530-7572 GCF_001515645.1 Sinocyclocheilus grahami
AAACATTCAAAATATCTTATTTACTCCTTTTGAACAGTACTGCATATCTCCAACTATACAATGAAGGAACAATGAAGGAACACAGTGTGTTGTGTTAAATCAGCTGTAGTTTGCTTCCTGTGCAGTAGCAGAAATGCTTTTGTTGCCAAGGCTTCAAGGTTTGTGTCTATACAGAAAGTGACTTCCAAGAATATTCCCTGAGAAATATTCACTGGAGTAAAAATGTGACAACACTAATGATTCTTTAAACTAAATGCATCAAACAATAAGAAAATCTAGAACGCACTGAATGCAAATGTCATTAAAAAACTAAATTGCAAAACTGATTGCAAACAATGACTGCAGCCTAAGATATATTTATTGCATTCCTTGCTAAGCAAATTGCAATAAAAAAAGTAATATACAGTAGCTGATCATTTAAGAGTGTCTGTATTGAAAAGAATGGGATGTATTTCCAAGAAGACAGTTGTTCATATAATTATCTCATTAGGGGTGTTGAAATCAAGAAAACAATCAATCTCTAATTGCTCAGTCCCAGGAAATAAACCACAATAGCAGAGAATCAACAGAGCGGCATGTTACAGGAAGAAATCAAATGCACCGTCACTTTAAAGCGCAAGTTTCCCTTTTACAGTACTTCAAACCGTGTACATGGAACCTGTTGGCTCACTGAGTATTCATCACCCCACCTCCAGGCATAAAAAAGACTCGCTTTATTCCTTTAGAGAGGCATCAAAGCAGCCCATCCTAAGAGGAAATAGCAGTTCATCATTGTTGTTTTGGTTTTCGGTTGACAGTGTGTAAATCTGCTCTCATATTGCAGTGTTTTGCATTAATGAAGTGAAGTTGAGCTCCAGACCTTTGACTGCAAATGCTCTCTCTCTCTCTCTCTCTCTCTCTCTCTCACGGACTCGTTCACAATAATACACAACAAATCGCGAGACTTATTCACTGCAAATATTTGGCAGCTAAATATTCATAGAACAAAATGTCAGTATAGTACCATCAATGGCCTGTGCTTATTCGCTTAAATGAACGAAATAAAGCATTTCAAGCCTATTTACTGAAGTTAAGACAAGTGTGAAGCCTGACTGACATGAGAAGGAAATGACGCAAAAACACATTGATTTTAAGATTAAACTATCATGCATTGTACAAAACAACAAAGGAAACTGATGAAATATGAGGTCACGTGATCAAACGGGTCAGTTATGCAGAGGCGGACGTATCCCAGAGGTCGTGCCCTCCAGCAGTAAAGCAGAAATTATGTAATTTCTTTACACGAAAGGTGATTGTGCTGGAAGATCGCACATGCTGTGTGTCTCTATGATGTGTTTCAGCTCCAAGAAGGAAGCTTGAAAATAATAGGCAGTGTAGGGAATATATATCGACATGGGGCTGAGAGGTCAGAGGTCAGGAGCGCTACAGTCACTGTTCACGTAACACCAATCAGCTGACCAAACAGATCAATAAGGACACGAACCTGAAGTCTGATGAAAAGCGCAAAGCAGTCGAGAAAACGCGGTTCTATTTGTTCTTCGTTTACTTTAAAAGGTGCTATTTTTGACTGCTGTTCATTCTATGCCTTCACGCACTGATGTGTTTATCTTCTTTTATACTCGCATATCCCCTAAGACATTTGAATGATATCTTGCAATGCTCTATTTGACAAGATAATGCTTTCTTTTTAAGCAACTCGTCACAAATGCCGTAAAAATTCCATCTTTTGTCTTTTTATACAAGGCGTCTTTGTGATTTTGATCCCTTGCTCATTTTAGCTGACATGGGACAGATGCTTTCTTTTTACAGTCTGGCTTTGCCGCTTCTCTCAGCGGAAGGTAGAAGACAAAGGAAAGACGGAGACGGATAGAGAGTGAGCAAGCGAGAGAGAGAATATCAGGGTTTACGAAACTGCTCCGAGATCTTGAGATAGCGAAAAGTCTGTGTAGTGTACTTGCAGTACAACTAAGAGGAGATATGAAACAGATTACAAGGTGACGGTGACCCAGCACCTCTTTTACCCTGGAGAGGCCAACCTTGGTCCCCAGAAATCACTCAGCTTCATTCATCAAAGGCTCTTTTAAAGGGGCCATCCCTGAGCCCCCTCTCTGCACACGCGGTCTGCCTCAAATCCTCCTCTCTCAACCTCATCTAGCTTATCTCTCTCAGCTCAAGACATTTATTGCAGTCTCTCACTGTATCTTTGTTTCTTTCTTTCTCTATATGTCTCTTGCTGTTTGACACATACAGAAAATACATTTGCATGCAGTATTTCACTGCAAAAACATATATCTTATTTACTGACCGCTATCTCTGCTAATATAGATTAGTTCTATCAGTCATATAAAGTGACATAAGTGAGCTTGTTCCTCTCTAACGAGAATTAAAGTTACTTTTCCAATGTCACATGTCAAGACCGACCGCTCTTGTAAGGACTACATTACTGAATGGTTTTGTGAAGTGTGTATCATAACAAAAAGTGTGTGGTGGATAAATAACTATTCCATGACCATAAGTGTATGTCTCTTTCTATGTGTCTTTCATGTGAGACTTACAATAACAGCAGCTCTCTAAGGACTTCAAGGAAGCTTTTACCTGGTTTTAAAAAATATAAAAAAAATCAATGTAGCAATCCTGCAATGATCAACAGAGTGGCAAATGACATCTTAATGGAATCAAAGCAATGTCATTGATGTCAATAATTTTCATCTATCCACTATTTGTTTGAGTGGATAATTATAATTTTGACACAAAAATTAACATGTTGAGTTCACTGAAGTACTCAACTAATAGCTCAGAGCTTCACATACAGCATATCAGCTCAAAAAAGAAAAGAAAATGCCATTAGACATGACACTAGTAAAGTCTGGAACAATACGCTCTGAAATCTGTCATAGGTTTGGTTTCAACATTGGCCACCCAGATCTACACCTATGATCTCATTTTAAATTGAGATTACAACCTTGAACATCTTTGAAAATAAAAAAATAAAAAAAGAAGATGACGTTGGAACACATTTTTTTCCTGGATATATATTATGCA
>NW_015510328.1:8167-8539 GCF_001515645.1 Sinocyclocheilus grahami
ATATATATATATATATATATATATATATATATATACAAATATACAAATCTGAACTAGCAACTTGCAGAGCAGTGCTCAACATGTGCATTCATGAAAAGTATAGACCACACTGTATTTGAGTTTAATTTATAGTAACTTCATTTATAGTTTGGGGTTGGTTTCTTAAGGCTTCTAACAGAGTTGGGGTACTTGGACTCGGACTGCAATTGTTAATGAACTTGGACTTGGACGGACTCGGGTGGACTCAGGTGGACTTGGACTTGAGTATTTTGGACGCAGACATTTTTCAGACGAATCCATGTCAGGTGTAATATAAAATAAAAAAGTAACAGCATAAAATTAATATAAAAAAATACATTTATATTTATATAT
>NW_015510328.1:9556-11273 GCF_001515645.1 Sinocyclocheilus grahami
AAAAAGCATCATATGACCCCTTTAAAAAATTATGAAAAACTAGGACTCGACAAGGTGGACTCGGTCTCAACACTGGCCTCTAATGCTAACCAAGTCTGCATTGATTTCACCATAAATGCAGTAAAAACAGAAGTATTTTGAAATACAATAACTGTTTTCTATTTGAATATATTTTAAAATGTAAATTATTCCTGTGATCAAAGCTGAATCTCTCCAGATTCCGGTGTCACATAATCCTTCGGAAATCATTATAATATGCAAGAAACATAAAAAAAGGCATTTTATTTGGCCCAAATTTGTGTTATTTCTAATAACTAAATTAACATGATTGGTGGGCAGACACTGAATTATTCTTTTCATATTTCGAAAGTTCTGGAAATTCAGCAACAGTGAGTATTATGTTCTCCTCCATTTTGTTCTTCGGCCACATAAAAGCTAAATGCCTTTTGATTGATTGTTAATAAAATCGCATCTTGACTGGTAAATGACATGCAGAAGCCATGAAAGTTTTCTATCAATTCTTAAAGAACTGATAGTTTCATGTTGTATAATTTTGTTGTATAATGATGTTTTAATTAAATGCTATTTCAGTTGCAAAAACTAAAACCTGAAGGAAGCAGACAAATTACAAAAGAACACCGATTGGATCAATTCATGATTAACACTTTGCTGGCAGAGGTGTGCTCGACCAGACATTTGCTCTTCTCATTAAGAGACTGAGAGGAAATGTCATGTTACTAAGTTTAGCTCACAATAAAGTAGACCTCTAATTCCCATGACCAGTGCTCAGGTCCTGTGTGTGTGTGATGTGTCAGATGGGTCAAGAATCACCCAGACTTCAAATTAGTATTTTTGTCTTATCTGATTCACAGTGATGATTTACAGCCCTGCTGTCCTCATGCAGTTGGTGGACGATCTCATTACTATGTCTATGTATCTGTGAAGTGTGCAAATTGTATATTTGGAAAACAGTATCTACTTATAGATCTATTTTTTTCAGTAAATAATGATGAAGCTTGGTCCATGAAAGAAATGTGTAATTAATTTAGTATTTAGAAAAAGCATTAAACAGAATGAAAATTTTACAATGTCAAATCACGTGAGTAAATATCTTAAAGGAGCCGTTCGTACAAAAAGTAAAGTTTGCTTAAAATGTACTCATCCTTCTGGCCATCCAAGATTTAGATAAGTTTGTTTAACATATTGTGACGTGAAAAGCTGCATGTTTGTAAGAAACAAATTCATCATTAAGACTTTGTCCCTAGAGTGACTTTTATTATGGATTATGGACTCTTATTTTGGCCAGAAGTGACGGCTGAATGCCTTGATGATTGATTTGTTTCTTATAAACACGCAGCTTTTGGCTTCACAAGATGTTAACTGATGGACTGGAGTAGTGTGGATTATTGTGATGTTTTTATCAGCTGATCTCTCATTCTGACGGCACCCATTCACTGCAGAGCATCCATTGGTGAGCATGTGATATAATGCTACATTTCTCCAAATCTGTTCTGATGAAGAAACAAACTCAACTACATCTTGAATGCCCTAGGGGTGAGTCAGTTTTCAGCATATTTTCATTATAAGGTGAACTATTCCTTTAACTGTCTTAAAATGTGCACTGTAAAAAATAAGTGTTATTTTAACTGTAACATTTTGTAAAAACACTACGGAAAAAAAAAACTGTTAATAGGTTAACAGTAAGTTCCCGTACTAT
>NW_015510328.1:11706-12429 GCF_001515645.1 Sinocyclocheilus grahami
AAAATTATTCTGGCAACCACAGCTGCCAAAATTATTTTGTAAAAAGTACAGAATTTTTTTTTACAGTGTGGTGGCGTTAAACATATGTGATTAATCTCACATAATTCTATGAGCCTTTATCATTTCTTTAAATTTGTAGACATAAAATGGTTTATCAGTTTTGGAAATTGTCTGCAAATAAGATCACATTTAATTGGTCTGCAGCTCTGGACACTGAAAGATAAATCTGTTAATAAATGCAAAGCTGTAGAGTTGATACCGAAATGTATCTTAATAATGCTAGATGAGCACGGATATAAAAACCTACTGGGATTAAAATAATAGTGGAATGAAGCCAGACAGATATGGATATGATATGGAGAAGCAAGTGAAATGAGCTCCATGACTCATATTATTTTTAATTTGTGGAGTCTATCAAATGATTATTACTTCCTGCTGAAGCTTAAAAATACAAGTTTCATTTGCATGGTTTCAACGGAAAATAGTCACATACTAGAACAGAACATGTATTTTAAAATTCCTCTATCCACTGTTTATGTGGATATAATGAGTGTAAATCATGGACGATACTGTTTGCACCAAGTGTAAAAAGCATCAGTATTTTATTTACACTGTGCAAATAGTGATAACTAATATCCACACAATATATATACGAGTCTTACTAAGTGTTATTTTGTGTCTTTGCATGTGTTTTAAACTGTAACACTTTTTAAACTTTTTTTT
>NW_015510329.1:0-2140 GCF_001515645.1 Sinocyclocheilus grahami
GCTCCTGGTGTGAGTTGGCACCGCGTGGAGGACGGAACAAAACCTCGTCGGAGCCGTAATGCGCCGCAGATGCATGCAGTGTAATCACACCACAAACATTTCAGATGCGAAGCAGCTGGAGTCGCGAGACCACGTGACTTGACTGTCCGACGTGGTTTTTCTTGATTTTTGGGGTTCTATCAATGTTTAATTTGGTTTCATGTTTTGTCCGGTTTAAATGTGTTTATTGCAGTATCCTACTTCGTTGTGCTGTGTAATAGAGCTACTTCAAATTCCAGTTATGAACAACCAGGAGAAAATATTTGTAGCTGTGTTTTAGTCGTTTAAAAAACACCCTCAATTACCATGTATCTATATTTCACATACAGTGCCTGTGAGCAGGAGTTGAACACTGGCATTTGTTCTCCTACTGGAAAGTCTACAGAGCATTTTAAGCATTATTAAAACAGTACAAATACAAGTAAATATTGTTGATCCTAATAAGGCCACATATTAAGGTCTGGGTAGATTAGATGGTAAGCAAACGATCAGTTGTCATAATTTGTTGGATGCAGGAGAATTGGGTAGGAATTAAGATTGAGCAGATTGCTAGTGGGTTGCTCATGGTCAGCAGTGGCAGCAAGGGTGGGCACCCAAGGCTCATTGATGCATGAGGCATCAAAGGCTATCCCGTCTGGTCTGAGCCAGCAGAAGGTTTACAGTGGCACAAGTCATACAAAATTTTAATGATGGTTATGGAAGGAATGTGTCATAACACAGTGCATCGCCCTCTGCTGTGTAGCCGCAGACCAGTCAGAGTGCCTACAATGACCCATGTCCCTCATTGAAAGTGCCTACAATGGGCACTTGAGCGTCAGACCTGGACATTGGAGTAGTGGTAGAACGTCGCCTCATATGTTGAGTCCAGTTTTCTTTTACATCACATGGACCGCTGTACTGTATGTGTGCGCCTTTTACCTGGGGACGTGATGGCACCAGGATGCATAGTGAGATAACGAAAAGCCAGTGGAGGGAGTGTGATGCACTGGGCAATGTTTAGCTGAGAGACCCTGGCCAATCATGTTGACGTAAATTTGACATGTGCTACCTACCTAAACATTGTTGCAGACCAGGTACACCCCTTCATGACAATAATGTTCCCTAGTGGAGGTGGCCTCTTTGAGCAGGATAATGTACCCTGCTGCAATGCACACATTGGGCCTCATTCATGAAACTTGCATAAATATATGAGTAAATTTGGAGTAATTTGCGCGTAAAACAGACCTTCCCGAAAACTCTCCTCTGGATTCACAAACACTTCATAAACAACTGATTTGATATTTAAACATGTATGTTAATGAATCCCAATCATTCGTAAATAGGGCGCGTGTGCACACTCGTTCACAATTAGCATAATCCCCGCCTATTAATTACAGCTAAGCAAATTGCGTGTCCAGGAACGCAGTGGAATATTCTGGTCTACTTTCTCAGGTTTTGCTCCAGTATATTGCATAAATGCAAAAAAGACTAATAGGCCATATGCCTAACAATAAATATTCAATAACGTGTGTCCACCAAAGAGTTTTTAGCAAGCTGAAAAAATGAGAAGGGTGTTCCTGCACAACCGGAGGCTGCAGTTTCAGGACCGCAGTTCTAGGACCCTGGTGGTTTAGTTTGTAGTAATGTTTGTACATGTTCTCAGGAACATTTTTTATTTATTTCAATTGTGATTTTTATTTATAAATGCATCAGATGTTAATTACAAAGTGTGTAATACCTGCTTTGAGTTAACAATTTAAAATTTAAATGAATTTACACTTAAAATATAAATGAAAAATGTATTTCAGTCTTTAAACAACTGAAAAAGTGGAGTACCTTAAGTCTTAGTTTCTTGAAATATACTGTATATTGATTAGCCCCCTTAAGTTGAACTAGCTCATTATCAGGTATAATAAAGATGGAATCAAATGAAATCAGCATTTGCAGTCACTAAATTACAGCCAGATATTTAAAAGTTTGTAGAGAGGCAAGACACAAGACTCAAGAATGGTTCAAGATTGCATATTTATATACTGTATATACTCATTTTTGCAATAACACATAATACAACATCATAAAAAAGACCCCTTTTTCCATCAGTTGCTGCATGGACAGAAAGGCT
>NW_015510329.1:7740-12429 GCF_001515645.1 Sinocyclocheilus grahami
GGGGGGGGGGGGGGGGGGGGCAATAGGGATTTCGCCTAGGGCGTCAAATTGGCTAGAAACGGCCCTGCCCGTGATAATCCCTCTGCTCCTGAGGGGGAACTCTCCATCCTTTCTCTATCTCAGGAATCAGGATTGGATGAACCCAATATTTCCTTTCTTTTTCTTTTTTTAAGAAGCGAGAGGACAACAAAATCATCCTCACTGCTTGAAGACTCCATTTAGTGCTGTTTGTGAATTTTTTCGCAACTGATTAATACGCATCGGACTCTGCAAGGTTTCTGTGCGTGACTAATTTTTAGGATTTCGAATACGAATAACGCATACGAAAATTTCGGACTCAGTGTGCAGAGACCTTAACACACTGTATAAGCAGTTATTTGAATAAAAAAGCACTCTTAACCAGTTAATTTCATGGAGTGATCTCATTAAGCACACAACAAAATGTGCAGATGTAAATGGTGTTTGTATATGTGGCTTGTCTGGCTGATAGCATGTGGATGAATGCTAGTGTGAGGGTGCAGCGTTGAGGCACTGACCAAGTTTAGTAGAATGGAAGGTGGCTGAAGAGAAAAGTCTTCGGTGAACTCACTGTTGCCAACTAATTTTCAAAGAAAGTTGCTAAAGGAAGGTCGATTTGTTGCTAAAAGTTGCTAAATGACGTTGTGATGTCATTGCGCAATGACGTCATTGCGCAATCACAACGCAAAATTGTCACATCATCGAATCTCAGCAAAAAATATATTTTATATGTTAATTTAGATTTGTTTGTAAAATAATATGCATGATATAATATTAGAATATAAATAACTGTATTTTTAAATACATTGAAGTTTTGAAAACTTACAAATTTTTTTATGATTTCAATGTAAGTTTTTTAATAGCTAGTAAACTAGTAATTCTACACATTCTCAACTAATATGTTTTAAGCTGTGTATTAGTAGTTAGTTAGTATGCTACACTCTAAGAAAAGTCTGTAAAAATAAGGCACAATCTACTATGTTAATATGAAAGAATTTTCCGTAATGGTTTTTTACCTGAATTTTAAATTACGCATTGTGTTTTTGGGTTACAGGGTTACAATGGATGATGGATAATGGATAATGTCCTGAAAGATTTTCCATTTTTCTTACAGTATACTAACTGATCAACAATCGCAGGTACAAGCTACTAACAAACTGTATCATAAATTAACAATTATTAAATTATCAAATTATTATTATTATTATTAAATTGAACAATTGCAAATAGCAGCTAACTCGATTCACGTGATGTGTGTATTGCTAGGCATCTGTGGTTTCCTCTTTTTGTGTAATTTGGATGGAAAATGTGTGCCTTTTTATTGTCTGAGTCTCTTATCAAAAGTTGCTAAAGGTTGCCAAATACATTTTTTAAAATGGCTAAATTTGTTGCTAGGTGCTTTTGGAAGAAAAAGTTGCTAGGGTAGTCTGAAAAGTTGCTAAATTTAGCAACAAAATTGCTAAGTTGGCAACACTGGGTGGACTTCACTTGCCTTTTGGACAGCTCAACAAAGCAGCCGGTCTCGAAAGTGTGATGCTCCAATTCCTGATCTCCGAGTTGCACCAGACAAGCATTCCCAGAAGCGCCGTCAACTGGAAGACACAATTCCCACTTCGCACGGTAACCTGTAATTCTCCTCTCTGTAAACCTTCTCTCATGAGAACTGTTTTCATTTAGACCTCACCCCTTTCCATCGTTAATTGACTCACTTCTCCCATTCCAACAAAGTAAAAGTAAAACAGTATGGTCACATGAAATTTTCTGCACTGCCACACTCTCACTTCCTTTCTGAGAATGGAAGCTGCATTCTGGGAAACGGCAAAATGTATGGGAGAAAAAAAGTTGACCAAACAGGAATAATATAATATATTATAATATAATAAATATGTGACATTAGTCCCATGATGCCAACTCTCAGCACTTAATTTAGGCAGGCAGGAGTGTTTTGCTGTAGTTTTCCTGCAGATTTTTGATTATCACTCTTTAATGTTTGGCATTTCACACATGATGTTTTACGTCAGACCACATTCTGAAGAAGCTTTTATGTTTGGTAGATTCCTCATTTGCCACTCATGGGATTGGGGTGGTAGTACTGTATAAGAGATGATCGGAGACAGATGGGAACGTACACTCAATAATGCAATTGGTAATTTGTCATGATTTATGATAAATTTTTTCCACTATAGTCTTGACCCAACTGATGATTTTTGATGGAGTCCATGACACAATGCAGTGCAAAATAGTTATTAATGGCTATTAAGGTTTGTGTTTTTACAGTAACAATGTAGTTAATGTTTGGTTTATTAAAACCAAGTATAAATCTCATCAATGAAGTGATTTTAAGCATTTTTACATTTATTCCAAAATAACAGCTATAAGAAATAATTTCAGATTACATCTATATTTTATTTGTAAACTGATGTTCCTCTGTTATTTCTAATAGTCAACATATTTTTATATCATCAGTCATCAAAGCTCGGTAACACTGATCAAAGACATGGAGATGTACCTTTAATTTCACCAAGCTGATTGCTGACTTAAAAACCCCACAGATCATGTCATCTCAAGTTTAGTTTTGATGTGGCAAAGTGGTGATATCTAAGTGGGTGGGTTGTTTACCTACATTTTAATTAGTCTTCATCAGGATTTATCTGCATGAGCCAGTCATGATAACCAATCATATTGCATTGGAGGCATTACCTCCTCTCACATGACTTTTCCCCCATTCATTCTCAGTTACAACTGCCGCTTTAAGTCTGTTTAGTGGGCTCAGGGGAGGCAAGAGAAACATGGCCTATACCGCTGTTACTTCAACCGCTAATGTTGCTCTTAGATAGTGTTACTTTAGAAAAATTTGTCTAAATATTTCTACACTTTTTAATATTATATTACATAAAATTTGACTTTTATTTTTGTACTCTGGATTATTTTTTCATCCAATTGTTTTAAGGAGACACTGCCTTCCTTGCCTCCTTGGAGGGAACACCCCTGATACAGGTGTAGGACAATGAAACTGAAAAACTGGCCAACATTGTGTTGCAGGTTTCACACCTATGTGTGGCCTGGTGGCCAATCTTCACTGATTTCATATCCCATCAGTAAGAGCAAAGTGTGAAGGTTGAATTAGCAAAACAATAGCACAGCTGCACATAAAATACTACGATCCACACAGCATAATGGGAGACATATCAGAGTTCAAAAGAGGACAAACTTGATGAAAATGAAACTGACACTGAACATCTGGCCTGCACAGTAAGCAGGTCTGAATATTATTGAGACACTTTGGGGTGTTTTGGAGGAATGAGTCAGGAAATGTTTGCCATCAGTTAGTTGGCTAGTACTCAATATTAATTACATAATCTCAGATTATTGTCTAAAACTACATAATGTTCACATAAATTGATAGTGGTCTGCGCTTCACTTCAATACATTCTTCCAGCAGCTTTGCCACACAGATTTTGATAGGTGGATAACTATAATAAATTAGGCTAGTATAGTTGTGAGTGCAGGTGCGAAGTAAATTAATATTTATGAGATAAACTAATATTTCACAGGTAGGTTGCAGAATTTATGCCTATATACACAAAAGAAAGCTCTGTCTGCTCTGCCTCGGTTTGTGACAAGCCATTCATTAATCTGGCTGTTTGATGGAGAGAAAGAGATTCAATGTGGTAGAAATAAACACGTTAAGAATCCGTTGAAGCGGAGGATTATTATTATCTTTTTTAGGAATATTATTGTTGTAATGTTTGGTTGACCAATCAGCGGAGAGGTGTTTCATTCCCGCCCACATGCAGAGATCGAATATTCAAGATGTTTATTCATTTTCTATCCCTGAACGTAAAAACGAAAAATGAAGCCAAATTAGCCTTTTTCACACTTCCGTTTTTCTTGCTTCCGAATGGGCGCTTGCAGGGTAAACAACAGCGGCCGCACTTAACAAGAATGAGTTCGAGAATCAAAGGCTTTTTTTTTTACAAATTAGATATTATGAAAATGCTTGAACTGCCGGTACTTTACTCTACAAAGCCCAACACATTTCACAATTACCTTTTTGAGTCAGCTCGGGTCATCACAAATACAAGTTTGTTTAATTCTAAATTGTGACAGTTATAATTCGGTTAATTTTGCCGTTATGTCCTTTTGGTGCTGGCGATGCATTAAGCCTCTCCGCGTTATTTTTTTTCGCTATTATTATTATTAAAGTAATATTGTATTTTCTACTTGCTCTCCTTTGCATTATTAATGCGATGGCTTAAATGTAGCCTACGTTGTATAATGAGCCCTGGGCAGCGTTCAGAAATGCTCCTGGTGTGAGTTGGCACCGCGTGGAGGACGGAACAAAACCTCGTCGGAGCCGTAATGCGCCGCAGATGCATGCAGTGTAATCACACCACAAACATTTCAGATGCGAAGCAGCTGGAGTCGCGAGACCACGTGACTTGACTGTCCGACGTGGTTTTTCTTGATTTTTGGGGTTCTATCAATGTTTAATTTGGTTTCATGTTTTGTCCGGTTTAAATGTGTTTATTGCAGTATCCTACTTCGTTGTGCTGTGTAATAGAGCTACTTCAAATTCCAGTTATGAACAACCAGGAGAAAATATTTGTAGCTGTGTTTTAGTCGTTTAAAAAACACCCTCAATTACCATGTATCTATATTTCACATACA
>NW_015510330.1:0-864 GCF_001515645.1 Sinocyclocheilus grahami
TTTTTTTTTTTTTACTTGAATGTGTTATAAAGAAATAAACAAGATTTTGAACAAAAAGACTATGAATTGATAATCAAAGCGTAGATGGAGTCAATCAACACCCCAAAGCTTGACAGTCATTATTAACTCTTCATTGGTCGACATTTTATTCCACACCGTTACACAGCAGACACACATATAATTGAAGGTAATAAAAACACTAATAATATAGAGGATAGACAATACATGATAAATAACAATATAGTAATAAAATATTCAGGTAGAATATAGCCTGGGGGAAAAAGCTGTTCTTGTATCTGACTGTTTTGGTGCTCAGTGCTCTGTAGCGCAGGCCAGAGGGCAACAGGTCAAAGAGGGAGTGTGCTGGCTGTGTGCAGTCCAGAGTGATTTTACCAGCCCTTTTCCTCACTCTGGGAGTGTAAAAACTTTGGAGGTTGGGCAGGGGGCACCAATAATCCTCTCAGCAATCTATCTCTTCTAAATATATTTTAGCCAGGAATACGTAACATTGCTGATGGTGAAGTAGTATTCAACCATGTTTCAGACAAGCATAGAGAATCAAAATTTGAATTAATTACAAGATGTTTCATTTCATCACTCTTTGCCATAATGTTGTGAATATTCAAATGACAACCCAACAAACCTTTTTGTCGGCCCGGGGTTTAGATGTACGAAAGTTACCATGTAATGGTTTTTCTGCTGGTCACATGAACAGTCTTTGAAGAGAGAGCTGATGACACTAGCAGGAGCCTAGGAGCCTGACTCATAATGTTCTGGTTCATTTAAAAAGTTTGTTTAAACAACAACTTGTCAGGGCACATGGCAGCTACAGATATGAGAAAAGACTTTCCAAATGCAACCCAT
>NW_015510330.1:10592-12425 GCF_001515645.1 Sinocyclocheilus grahami
GGTTAGTAGTTTTATACCGCAAGTATACTCGTAAGTTATCTTTAAGTGAACTTTACATCATACTTTAAGTATACTACTACTGTCACGTGTATGTTTCCTTTGAGTTCCTGTTTTCCTTATTTGGTCCTTCCTGTTCCTGTCCCAATGTAGTTTGATTTGTTCCAGGTGTGTCTCATTATTAGTTATCCTCCTCACCTGTCTGCCCCTCGTTATCTGCCCTATTTAGTTCTAGCCTGTTCTGAGTTTCTTTGTCTGGAATTGTGTTTGTCAACTCCTTGTGCTGCGTGTGATTCCTTGGGGGGAAAAAAATAAAAAAATAAACTCCTTTTGTTTTGGACTCCTCGGTCCGTGCTCCTCACAGTAGCAACCCGTGACAACTACGTTCCTATTTAGGTATTAATTTGTATATATTTTGTTATGAATATCTGAACATCAAAAGAAAGAACAGCATATCTGCTTGTAAACAAAAACATTTTATTCTAGCTTTATGCGTTCTTTTTTTTTTTTTACTTGAATGTGTTATAAAGAAATAAACAAGATTTTGAAAAAAAAGACTATGAATTGATAATCAAAGCGTAGATGGAGTCAATAAACACCCCAAAGCTTGACAGTCATTATTAACTCTTCATTGGTCGACATTTTATTCCACACCGTTACACAGCAGACACACATATAATTGAAGGTAATAAAAACACTAATAATATAGAGGATAGACAATACATGATAAATAACAATATAGTAATAAAATATTCAGGTAGAATATAGCCTGGGGGAAAAAGCTGTTCTTGTATCTGACTGTTTTGGTGCTCAGTGCTCTGTAGCGCAGGCCAGAGGGCAACAGTTCAAAGAGGGAGTGTGCTGGCTGTGTGCAGTCCAGAGTGATTTTACCAGCCCTTTTCCTCACTCTGGGAGTGTAAAAACTTTGGAGGTTGGGCAGGGGGCACCAATAATCCTCTCAGCAATCTATCTCTTCTAAATATATTTTAGCCAGGAATACGTAACATTGCTGATGGTGAAGTAGTATTCAACCATGTTTCAGACAAGCATAGAGAATCAAAATTTGAATTAATTACAAGATGTTTCATTTCATCACTCTTTGCCATAATGTTGTGAATATTCAAATGACAACCCAACAAACCTTTTTGTCGGCCCGGGGTTTAGATGTACATCTCCAGATAGTAACAGTAACAGCAAACATACCCTTCACTGAAAATATACTATTTGTCATCTACTCAAAATATATGTAGAAAGTTACCATATGTTGATGTAATGGTTTTTCTGCTGGTCACATGAACAGTCTTTGAAGAGAGAGCTGATGACACTAGCAGGAGCCTGACCTTTGCACTCATAATGTTCTGGTTCATTTAAAAAGTTTGTTTAAACAACAACTTGTCAGGGCACATGGCAGCTACAGATATGAGAAAAGACTTTCCAAATGCAACCCATATCAACATGATACGCATTCTTTGGATGCCCGCTGATTTTCGGAGTTGTGAACTACGCTTGAATGAAACGACACACGTGAAGTATTCATAAGGTGCGACTTCTGGGGGTCAATGGGTCTCCTGAGAATATTTAATTGCACTTAAAGGCAAAGATTAAGCTAAATGAAAAAGCGCACACATTTCCCAACCACATCAAACTCATGACGTCATGTGGTAGAAAATGCCTGGACGGTTAAAACCTAGTATACAATATGTTACATTTAAACTGACATTCTTAGGTGGAGCATGTCTCGTGTATATGACTGTGTATATGTATATGTATATGATTTTCCTTTTCTTATTTCTACTGTAGCGTCTGGACCAATCAGACACACCATTTTTCATTTGA
>NW_015510331.1:0-475 GCF_001515645.1 Sinocyclocheilus grahami
TACCTGCTCTGAAGCTCAGCTCGTCCCGCTCCTGTCCATCGTAGTCGTATAGGGCTCGCCCCTGCATGGTGAACACGGCTCGTCCTCGAACGGATTGCACATCCACACCTGCTGTAATCACGTGTGAGCGCAGCCATGCAGAAACACAGACAGGGACCTGAAAGAAACCAGCAGCAGCAGAAACACAAGCACAGACAGACAGAGAGGATGCTGGGAGGTGTGTGTGTGTTTGACAGCGACCGGGCTGCTCTTGGGCCGCTCCATCCTCATCCTCATCAAAGGGGTTCAAGCACGCTGCCTCTGAGCTACTGGTCAGAGTCACGCTAACAGCACAGAGACAGTGTTACATCACACACACAGGGCTCAGCCAATCACACGGCTTCATTCGCTTCAGATTTCACAGGTCGCCGGAGCCAGCGCTAGCGTGCATCACAACATGGTCACATGATGTGTGTTTATAAACGCTGCTTGACTC
>NW_015510331.1:5231-8437 GCF_001515645.1 Sinocyclocheilus grahami
TTGCTTATTGTCACTGTAGGCTTAGGCTATTTTTTTTCTATGAATTTGAATGAATATATAAATTAATAAAATTAGTTTTATTTACTTTCTGTTACAAAATTTTCATTTATTTATTTTTAACACCGCCCCCCCCCAGCATTTTTTCTTGGGCTACACACCAGGGGGAGCAGCACCCCTACTTCCCGCGGTAATGATCATATGACCCCTTTAAGCCAATCAGTAGTCCATATGATACTTCATACCATGCTTTGTGTGAGGAACGGAGTGAAATCTAGGATTTTACACACTGAAAATCTTTCCCTCCATCACGGACTTAGGATCTCATAATTATCTCGTTCTTTTGGCTATTTATCTCAATTATGACTTATAGCGTCTCATAATTATGACAATATCTCATGATTACGTTTAGCTTTTTATAATTATGACTAATATTTAATGATTTAGATTTTTTATTTTGTTCCTTCAACTATTTAGCTCATAATTATGACAGTATCTCATGATTTCAACTTTTTAAAATTACATTCACCTTTTTTATAGTTATGACTTAGTATCTCACGATCTCAGCTATTTATATTGTTCTTTCAATTATTTATCTCATACTTATGGCATATTATCTCAAATATGACTTTTTATCTTGTTCCAGTATAGATCTCATTATTGACGTTTTATTTCTCCTTCCCTCCAGCAGAGCTCTTAAATCTCATTTGTGCTGGTGTTAGACCAATGCTATGTGAGGTCAATGACATTATCCAGGCACAGTGAATGAATAAGGTCTTGAATTTGACACCGTTATGGTGCTCGTGTGTCGTTTTTGGTGTTTGTCGGCCCGGTTCACTTTCTCTGTATGTAACCGAGCAGTGTGAACGCCTCCTTTGTGATCGGCAGGAGGAAGTCACACGCGTCTGATGACGGCTCTCTGTGTGCCTCGTACCTCAAACCGAGGCCAGTTCATGGTCATGCCGGGCCCGTGGTTGGAGCGGAACCACCGGAGGTCTTCCCAGTGTGTGATAGACGGTCGAGTACCTGAAGGAGAGACACGTTTAACATGCCGCCACATGTGTGAGAATATCAACTATCAGACCATCACAGCTGGAGGGACTCATGCATGCTGGTCTCTGAACAACAACAGCGCGTCTGCGCCTGTGCGTCTCTATGCAAACGATGACAAGCCGCCCTTCGGCCTTATGCACAGGCATAGATAAGCAGATGACATGATGACAGCGGTCAGGTGCTCACTTGTGATTGGAGGAGAGGTCGAGGTGCTGCTCTCTGAAGAAGCGCAGTCTCTTGTCCTCAAAGTGCTGCCACTGTTTGAACACCTCATCATTACAGTGAGCTAAACATACTACAGCAACATGCACTCATACTGTATCACAGAACACCAGTGGGGTTGTGGGTAATATCAGCCCCTAAGAGCATGCATGCATGGATTTCTGGGCCACACCAATCTCGCACACTTGAGAGAACAGATAAAATGCTAATTCTCATGACTGCACTGACAGGTGTAATGGTCATTTATTATTCAGGATTATTATTTATCTGCATACACATTTTAGCCAAAGAGTCTCAAATATTCAAAGAATCAGAGGTAGAAGTTTTAACATTTTTACTAAGGAATCAGAAGTAGAATAATACCTTTTATTATTAAAAAAGAACAATTAGTTTTTCTCAAATGTAACACAATCCAACAAACCGAGTGTATGCTCTGTGGGTGACATACTAAACAGTCTCTTGTGCAAATAAGCTGAACACACCCATATTTAATGAAGGCTTTTGCTAACTGTACCACACGCTTCCTGACAGTGTTAAGCTCGTGTTTGCTGACTGTGTGGAGTTGTTGTGCTCGTACCTCCTTGAGTTTCTTGGCCCAGGGTTTCTGTGCCTTGCGAAAGCCATCTTCTGCTTCTTTGGTCTCCTTGAAGCCACCAATCATCTGTTTGTGATAAGCGTCCTTCTGCCAGTTCTTGGCTTTCTCCAGGTCCTCTCCCATCAGTGCAGGCTTCACCTCCATGTGCAGGTCACTCACCTTCTCGGCCTCGGTCATCAGATCGAACCACGCTCGCTCCACCGTCCCGTACTGAGGCCCTAGAGGAGACGACACAGACAAGACCTTTATTCAGATGTTCAGATCTAACGATACGCCTGCCTTTGTGCTGCTTCATCCAGATGTTGTCCTGTTCACTCCTAATAAACTGATCTGAGACTCAAGAACATATCTGGGTCACAAGCACTTTTCAAAAACAACACGGACAGATGCTAGTTCCCCAGGAGTACTGCAGGGCTCTGTC
Source organism: Sinocyclocheilus grahami (assembly GCF_001515645.1). Lineage (NCBI taxonomy): Eukaryota > Metazoa > Chordata > Actinopteri > Cypriniformes > Cyprinidae > Sinocyclocheilus > Sinocyclocheilus grahami. Next base: position 7,520 of record NW_015510331.1, read on the forward strand.
CTGGGCCCAGTGATATTCTCATTGTGGGCGGTCTTGCAGGCTCATACCCTGCTGTACACACTCCCAGACGGACCAGCTGTGGATGACCTAACCTCAAGTGAGCAAAACTACCTGGAGGAGGAGAACCTGACACAATGGGACCAGGAAACGAATGTTAGCCAAATCTGATCCTGTAGGGCCATATTCCTGCAGAGTTCAGCTCCAGCCCTAATCAAACACACCTAGCCAGTTAATCAAGGTCTTCAGATTCACTAGAAACTTCCAGACGGGTGTGTCGGAGCTTGTTGGAAATGACATACACAGGATGTTGGTCCTGCTCTAATTTTGCATGTATTACCTGGCTTGGGTCTGTTTTTGACTCTCTGGAAGCTTTTAGAAATGAAGCATTTCACTTTCACTACTGATAAACTGTTTATGGCCTAACCATTAAAACATCATCATGTGGTATTGATTTAAACATTGATTTGAAATATATATTAAAAAATACATAACTAAAAGGTTTGTCTGTGATGTTAGCTTGAGAAAGCCTGAGCAGAGAGTTTAAAGTAGTTTGAAGTGTGAGCAGAATAGTGTAATGTAAGGTAGGAAGGTAGGCGTTACAATAACACAGCGCTAGCAGAGAAACACGCGCAGACGAATGCTACGCACCTCCCAGAAGCTGTCGCTGGAGACGTCCACCAGAGAGTAGGTCAAGTCTGACATGCTGAAACACAACAACAACATGTCCACAAGAGATTTCCATTCAGATAAATGCTGCTCTTTTGAACTTTCACACACACTCACACACACGTCAACTCCAACAGGGGTCCCTGGCTAAACGCTTTCATTCTAGCATCTTTTCTGGTGAAAGAAATACCTGAATGAAGAAGAAAGCCAAAATAATAAATGTCACGGATGTATGTTTACAGAGTAATCCAC
>NW_015510331.1:8523-9646 GCF_001515645.1 Sinocyclocheilus grahami
GGTGACTTCTGCAATCTCTCTTGCTGTATATGTGCCAGTGGTGACACTTCTTCTGCTTTTTCCTGATGTTCGTGTGACTCTAATTACAGAAATCCTAAAGATATCTTAATATGCTTTTTGATTTGGGTTCTTGAACGTTTCTTTTGGCATCTTCACTTTTAAGGGCCTGTATGGTTTAATTCCAGTGCATTAGAGAAACAGAACATCATTTAGTGTTACTTAGTCACATCTAGAGAGAGAATCACAAGCTATTCCACAAATCTGTTTTTAATTCTGGCTCCACTTAAAGATTCTTCTTCTTCAGGGCATATTCACTCAAATGATCCGCCTCTACAGCGCTCGAGTTCGGATCAGTGAAAACATCTGATCAGCTGAGAACTGCTTCAGGACGATCAGCCCGGTGTGTGTGAGAGAAAGCACTGAAACTCTGCTCAGGAGAGAAAACATGAACAGAGTTTCAGTTGAGCTGAACAGGAGCGCTGCAAACATGCGGATAACACGCTCCTGAGCCGCCGTAAGCCGCTTTAACACACACAGAGAGCAAACTCACAGTTTCCCTGACTGAAGAACTCCAGCAATATTACATACTCAGAGTTCTCAGTGTGAACGCAGAACAGGGAAACTTCTGCATGGCAGCGCTCTTAAAGGGCCAGACGCGTTTCTCCGCCGATATCACACTCTCTGATCTGCACTGATGTGACGACACCTCACCAATATGAAACGCTGGAAACATTCACTGTTTAAACACGGCGCTCCTTCACCAGCTTCACAGGCCTGCAGGAGCTACAGTGAGTGACCGAGCACTGCTCAGCCGACGCTTCACTAAACCACGTGAAGACAACACGAACCAACAAGAAGCGTCAGTGGGTCTGATCCATGACTGTGATCAAACAGGTCCTCTGAAGACCCTGACCCACGTCATTATTTCCTGATGTCCAGGAGCTTCTGCAGCGACGCTCACTCAGCAGCACCTGATCCAGAATGGCAGCCGGAACCAGTGCACTGATTGGTCAACAGAGTTGACTGCCTGAATCTGATTGGTCAGCTGATGAGGTCAGTGACTGAGAGCTCTGCATAATCTTACACACACACACACACACACACACTGCAGCGGTGACACGCG
>NW_015510331.1:9925-10320 GCF_001515645.1 Sinocyclocheilus grahami
ATTTTTTCTTCCGTTTTAGTTACTTTGTACTTCAACTAAATGAAAATGAGAAATGTAGCAGAAATAAAATAAGTTTAAGCTTTTTCATATTAGTGTTTATTTAGTTTTTAACCTTGCAGTTTTCACATTTCAGTTCTTCAGTATAACTTTAGTTTTTATTTCTGTATTTTAGCGATGCCATATTCAATGTGCAAACTGATGTGATTTAATCATTCATTTTAAAGAGCTGTAAAATATTATTATAAAATTTGAAACTTATAACCCAACTCCTAAAAACTACAACATGAGGTCTTTATTTCATTACGAAAATGTACTTTAGTTTAAGGTTTTTTCCCCCCCAATTCTCTCTGTAACTTTAAAGGGGTCCTATTATGCTCTTTTACAAAGTCTTGATT
>NW_015510331.1:12018-12424 GCF_001515645.1 Sinocyclocheilus grahami
AACACATTAGAAACACCCTCGCATTAGCGGTAACTAGTTTTTTTTTTTTTTTGTAATTTGATGCAAGGGTAATATAATACAAAGTGTAGTGTAATAAATGTTCATACATCATATCACCCACCCCTCATTCTCACCTTTTTCACTTCTTACCTGTTTGCATCCCGATCAACTGTGTGTGTCTGTTTTTAATGTCAGACTGCACTACAGTCGAGATGCATTACAGACACAGTGTGACATGGCTCACAGAAGAGATCATATGTGTACAGGACAGTCGTAGAGGACTATTAAAAATTGTACAGCGTGAAACCCGCTTCTAATGGGTCGATACCAGGGGTGCCCAGCCCTGTTCCTGGATAACTGGAGATTTCCAGGAACAGGATTGGGCACCGCTTGTCAAGACTATTTA
>NW_015510332.1:0-1412 GCF_001515645.1 Sinocyclocheilus grahami
AAAAAAAAGAGTCAGATAAACTATAAATGTATACACAAACCCCACATGCACACAAAACGCATACATAACTTGCATGACTACACGTATGCATCAACTTCTCATTCATTCATGCAAAGCCTGACCTAAATGCATGTAATTTACTGTAAATGTAAGTTATAATATTGAGTTGCGTACAAGACACGAGTGCAACACGCTTTAGCAACATAAGTGTGAAATGCAAACTTACAAAACCAGTTACGCTGCATGTTTAAAGCTCGAAAGGTTTTGCAGGTGTATTTATATAATACCGGTTCAAAAACGTGGCAAATATTGATTTATTAAAATAAACATTCACTGCAGAGAGGATCAACACCCACACATCCTGACTTACCCATTAATAATGACTTTTCACAACCACCAACGCTAAAATGCTCAGAAATATCAATTCGAAAAATGCATTTTAAGCTTCATGGTTTAACGTTTTGAATAAGCACATAAAAGTGAATACTTCCGCTCACAACTCCACAGAGCATGATGGGAAAGAATGAGGAAAATAAAAGTGGATAGAATGGCAGTTGCAGGAAACGTCTGAACATAAATGGGCGGGGTTTGTGAGGGTTTCTGAGCCTCCGTGCGCCCCCTGGAGGAAGAATACTTGTTGTCACTTTAAAACGGTTACAGCTTTAGTTGTCGAAAGGTAATCTTTCTTACACTGTCTTTGTGTTTTTTATCTTTATCATTAATTGACTAATGACCTAAAACAGTGCAGAATATTTCTTATATTTCCTATTTTACCTCATAACTTTAAACTTTTTCACGTTTCAGTGTGGTCTCAGACTTCTGAACCCCACTGCATTTGTACAAAGTAATGTTCATTTCTGTAGGCCTGTGTTACATTCAGATTTGCTATGGATTGTAAATGATTGTAATCCAAGGTTTTGTCCTCAACTCGATGGTTAGATTATACTCTTTTCCACTTGATCGCAGTAGTCCTATCTAATAATCGAGGCAATGTACTGCAGTCTTACACTGTATATACTGTACACAACATAGCCTACATGTCAAACGAGGCAGTGTCAATAGGAACTAGAGGCAGTACAACCAGTGCTGGTTTATCTAATCAATGTTTTATGTTTGTTCCCTCCCTGTGCCAACAATGTGCCCGGTTTCATAAAGACATTTTCTGAAGAACAGCTGTTTCTTAGACTGCCAACACTTGCTTTGCAGTGTTGCAAAAAGGTGGAGCCATCATCTCAATTTACATGCATCAAACCTGATGTTTGCCTTTGGAGGAACTTTTATACAGTGGCAGAGAGAATGCTGCCACTGAAAAAACATAAAAAAAAAACACCAGCAAATTAAGAAAACATCTTCATCAGTTTGAGTCACAATCAGGGCCGTTTCTAGGCATAGGCGAGCTAGGCGGTCGCCTA
>NW_015510332.1:2661-4065 GCF_001515645.1 Sinocyclocheilus grahami
CATTGGAAACTTTTTATTGCCTTTAACATTTATTTGCTTGACTTTGCATTTATTCTTGTCCCAAGCACATGTTTTCATTGCAGAGCCAAATACATCCCCTCTCTGGACATAATGGGTGGAGATTTAGTCCAGCTCCACCTCTATGGGTGGGCTTAGGGTGTGGTTGGGGTGTTTAGCTCCACCCATTACGTCCAGCAAGGGGACCTGGTCTGCATTTCCCAAAGGCATGGTAAGCCTAAGTTGATCGTATCTCCATTGGTGACACGATCAATTTAAGCTTACAATGCTTTTGGGAAACGCAGTACTGGATGTCAAGCTCCACCCATTGGCTCTGCAGTGAGCAGCCTCTTCATATTTTTAATCTTAACATATTAAAATCCATATAGAGTCAAATAAACTAGTTTTATTGAGTAAAAGTGATTTATAAGGAGACAAAATTGCCAGTTATTGACAGTCATTTTCCTAGGTCCACATGGGTCAAGCATATTTCAAGAAATACGCATAAATGCATTTTATTTTAATTAAAAAAAAATGTTGATAATTTTTTTATCAGCATCATATTTGTCTAAAGCCTGTTCATATGAATATAGTTATTTTTACTGAAACCTGGTAAATTTGCATTCCAGGGGCCTTTGCAGCAAATGGCCAATAATTGAAATGGCAAAAAAGCATGATGGACAGAACAAAAAGTCAAGGGAGCAGTCATGTGTGACCTTTATAATGATCTAATGCCTAAATATAGTTAAAATGCAGTTCTAAATTTGGTCAATTATATTCATTAAGCACTTTTTTGAGTAAAAAAAAGGTGGGGAGCAGAGCTTATTGCACAGCATAACAGTGTTTAGATGAGGTGTAACTAGTTTACGCCACAGGTAGCTGACCTTTCAAGAACTTTTCAGTGAATGATTTAACATTATGCAAGACACAGCAATGTGAAGTGAAATGCTATATAAGGCAGTCTGTTTATTTATCCTTATGAATATGGTTGCTTCCAACAATGAATTTCAGTCTGCAAGTGATATTCATTCATGTTGTATTGTGTACTTAGTATATGTACAGAGGGAAACTGGATCTGTATGAGTTTTCCCGGGCCTGGCCTGTGCGACGTAAAGTAGGGATCTCACTTCCCAACCTTTGATGGGAAAGAATTCCTTTTCCACGGAGACAGTATTTATGTGCTTTTAAAAGTGTGTTCTCAATACTCAGACTGATACTTCCTCATTTCCTTTCTCCCTCATCCTCCAGCCTGTGCCACAGAAACTGATCAAAGTCAGTGGACCTGAAGGACATCTCAATACTCTTATTGCACTGTGGCAAGGTGAGAAACAAGGAGTAAGGAAGCTTCCAGAGGAGCTATGAGTGAGGATACACATGTGTATATAAAGTGGAAGTCTTTTTGAAAAA
>NW_015510332.1:11438-12423 GCF_001515645.1 Sinocyclocheilus grahami
ATTTACCTATAAATGTATTTCATTTTTTATTTTATTTTAATTGATTTATTTTTATTATTTTTAAAAAGGTTTTAATTGAGTTTTATTAGCATCATGTTGTCTAAATCCTGTCGGTATGTAGTTATTTTTACTGCATCTAAACAACAATCAGAAATTTCCTATCTTGTTACCATTTGTTGTCCCCTTAGTAAGACTCCTTGTTTTTATTTATTTATTTATTTTATTTCACTTTAAATACTGTAGAACTTTTTGATGACTAATGTTTCATTTTCGGATGAACTCATCATTTTTCGAAAGGTCCACAGGGTCAGCCATGCTTGAAAAAGTAGCTGAAGAAATAGCCACAAATGGTTATGCATGACATCACATTTCTCACAATTCTAAAGTCTTTAACAAGAAAAGGATCAGGATATGAGCACTGCCAGATGGTGAATGGTCAGTTTGTTTTAATTCACGAAAGCACAGGTGGCATTCAGGAGCTTGAGACACACCTGTGTACCTGCAAAGATGCTGAACGTCAGAGTATCTGCATCACAGACAGGATGTTCAAACCTCACACGCAATCATATATGTGGTCAATGTACTGCCATTTTGCTGCAAGCTTGATGGAAAATTTGATTCATTTGACACATTTATGACCATATCCTTCTTGATAAATTCATATGGATGTCTACAAAGTCACATTTAGGACACTTAAGACTAGTTATTTACACAAGACCATTAGTCTTCATCTCATTCTCCATATCAGCAGCTAAATGGTTTATTAATCATGTATTGTATATTTATTTAGCAGGTTTTAGTATGATAAGGATTTACTAATCCTCATCATACATGTATACAGGAGTTGTAAATTATTCACACCCTGCTGTAAATATAATGTTCATTACATAAATTTTATTAAACGTCTCATCAAACATCATTTAGAGAGTCAGAGGAACTGCCACCCTCACACACACACACACACACACACACACACACACACACA
>NW_015510333.1:0-306 GCF_001515645.1 Sinocyclocheilus grahami
TTTTTTTTTTTTTTTTTTTTTTTTTTTTTTAAAGTCATCATTTAAGAGTTATAAACCACAAACCAAACCAGCCGGTGAATCACAACATTACAAACTTTGATTTGAAGCAAAAGAAGTATTTGAAAATTGGACAAAAAGATGAAGGTACTTAATGTCTCGAAGAAGGGAAAGAACTACAATCACAAAGCATTGTGAATGACAATCAGATAAAAAGCAATAACCTAAAACTATTGATAGAAATACAAAACTACTGATTTAAAGATGTTGAGTTTTATATATATATATATATATATATATATATATATA
>NW_015510333.1:4597-5401 GCF_001515645.1 Sinocyclocheilus grahami
TTTTTTTTTACTTAGTTCTTTGGACTGTCAACAGTTAAAACATTTTCACACTAAATTGGTTTAATGATGCAATATAGTCGTTTTATCTCAGAGATGTCAACTTGACACCAGTCGAAATGAATCAAATATGAACAGAGGTGTTTTTTGTTTTTTTATAACTCCAGGTCAGTTCCACCATGTTGGAGGGAATTACACTTTTGTTCATATCTGAAAAGTTGTGAGTTAGTGAGACAAATCCACATGGAGTTCCACTTGGCTAACCTTCCCACCGCTGGATCTCTGTGTGACACTATGGCCAGTTTAGACTCACTTTCCAGGTGTAGTGTTTAACAAGCCAGCTCATTAACTCTGGAAATATGCTCCAGCAGGACCTGGCTATTCCACAAAATACTAGCCAAGTCCCTGGAAAAAAGGTTCAGGGTCGTTAATGTAAGAGAGCACATTCAGACAACGCTGATGAATAAAAGTTTAGATGACGACAATATTACATACTCAATGTATTTGTTTGTACGGTGTCTCAGAATTTAATTATGTACTAAATGAAAAAAATACAATGGGCCTTCATGAAACAATGCAATAAACCAAATGTCTGCAAATCGTTGGACCGTTGTAACAACTGACTTCAAGAATGCTTTTACAAATCTTCAGAGAATGTTTCATGAATGACAACAAATGACAAAATTGATGATCGCATACACAAAAACACCTCTAAACATATGCAAGACATGCCAACCTTCATGTTATAGTGAACCTACGTGCAATACAGGTTACTCCTAACTTCAACAAAAAAACTTTGCATATTCT
>NW_015510333.1:7196-8158 GCF_001515645.1 Sinocyclocheilus grahami
TTCAAAGAAAAATAACATTTTAGACACACCCCTTCAACAGCACAAAACGTACAACTCAAGTTCAAAATTTACAAAGTCTTGCATTTTATCAAGGTGACTTTAAATGCCACAAGTTACAGCCACACATGTGAAGTAACAAAAACAAAACAATATGAATGCAAGGTTATTAATCTTTTATCAATAGAAACATCCAGGCTTCTGCAACAGCATCAAACTAAAGCCCACTTTTAAACAACAAACTTGTTTTTGGTTATGGAGTTGCTCTTAGTTGCAGTGTCCGCATGGGCTTGATATCCAATGACAAGCTTCTGCGGGAGCCCGAGACTTTCTTTATACTTCTTGCTGAAAGGGAAGTAATATGAGACAAGTGAGCAACTTGCTTTCTTGGAATCCTCCACGATTTTAGAAAATCACTAACAAAAAAAAAAACCCTGAGTGTTTATCTTTTCAAACACCTCTCTTTTGTCTCAGTCCACTGGCTGCCGATTGCTGGCCACATCAAGTTCAAGGTACTGATGCTTTGGTGGAGAACAGCCAAAAAAATCTGCACTGCGCTGACAAATGTTTACTCCTGATTTCTGTGCCCTAAGCAATAACAAACCCTCATCTGCTCTGACTGTAAAACAAGTTCAGGATAAAACTTTTATATTTATTACAAAACAAATCATGTGTTCACTGCATAAATCCAGTCCACTGGGAATCTTGCAGTTGTACAACATATCCTAGCAGCAGAGGACTCCAGACGGTTCCCCGTCCATCTGATATGATGGATAATTAGCTTCATTAGGTTGCTAGGCACAAATTCCTTTTCCACGATCATTAATGTTTACAGCACCATGAGTGGTCAAATACTTACATCTGGCTCTGCCTGACATCATTCAAAAGACACTCAAATCTATAAAATCAAACAACCATGTAATATAATAGGGATGCACCGATATGAAAATTTTGGCCGATACCGA
>NW_015510333.1:9508-10500 GCF_001515645.1 Sinocyclocheilus grahami
CAAAAATATGGATTTTTCGATACATAATACTGAAATATCTAAAACTGTTTCAATATTTTTTTTTCTTTCTCTCCATAGTATCTATACACCGATACTAGCAGCAGCGCTTCCTCTCTCTTTTCTCTCTGATAGAGTGCACACACACCGCAGTGAAACGAGAGCATTTAAAAACATGTCGTCCAACAAACTACACCTTTAATGACATACAGTATTTTTACTCCTAACGCACTTCACTCTCAGAAATAAAGGTACAAAAGCTGTCACTGGGGCGGTACCTTTTCCAAAGGTACACTTTTGTACCTATTAGGTTCTAATATGTACACTTTAGGAACTAATATGTACTTTTAAGGTACCAAATTGGACTCTTTAGGTACAAACATGTACCTTTTAAAAAGGTACTGCCCCAGTGACAGCTTTTGTACCTTTATTTCTGAGTGCGTTCATAAAGTCAGTCGAGTGTTTGACATAACCTCCTTTTGTGATCTGATGTGGATTTTTATCATAAGAATCATTATTTTATAGCATTCTATACTGTAATAAAGGCTATGTCAATTACCATTATATTAAACATGGACTTTATTCTTATATTGCGGTGTTACGTGTTTATTGTCTTTATGTTTGGTCAGTTAAAGCGTTTCGATCTTTTTATTGAGTGACAGCTGCATGCCGTTGTCCATATTAGGGATTTCCTGGAACGTTCTATTACATCTTTGAGGCATATTTGGAGTTTCTGCCCTCCGGCTTCCAGTATGAATGAAACCGATATAATAGACCAATTTCAGTGTTTGCAAACAGTGAGGACTTTTGTGGGCGGAGCCAATCTGGTGGCAGAAAATTACAGTTTTAAAGTAGCAGTCTATTCAAGCCATGGAATAAAAGAATATAAAAGGTAATTGAGTTTATATTTCAAAATCTGACTTAACTTTATATCTCACAATTCTGATAAGAACTCGTCATGCTCTCTTTTTCCCCTCGGCTCAGAATCATGAGTT
>NW_015510333.1:11752-12403 GCF_001515645.1 Sinocyclocheilus grahami
AAACAAAACAAAAAAAAATTTAAAAAATAAAAAAAAATTAACAAATAATAAAAAATTAAAATAAATTACAATAAAATAAAAAAGGCAGAAAGTGATGTCCTGTTCACCTTGAACATAGAGTAGTCACAGCCAGAGGAGAGTTTGCTTGGCGGCTGTATGTTGTTGTACAAACTGAAACAGTTGAAAGTGAATCAGAAAAACAGATTCTTAAGATGAAATTGACAATCCTGTAATATCTAGAGGAATTTAAAAACAATGGTCTGTCAAGTGTGACGTTTATCAGGCCTTCTGGTGAAGAAACTATTCAGTCCCCAGGCTCCTAGAACTATGATCACAATTATACATACAATTTGGGAAAATGTCATCGTGATGAAAACAGTGATTTTTCAGAGCTCCCGGTTTGCTGTGGTTGTTTGTGGGGCTGCATAATTTGACCAAAAAGTCATTTTATGATTGATGTGATTATGATTTAAACTGTGATACTCATTTAATCTCTCATTACCGTTGCTCAGACATCCAGGCAGACAAAAAGATCATAAAGTACACACTATGCTAGCAGTTGCAATAAATGCACACATAAATAATAATGTGGCAATAATGATCGGATCAAAAAAGTATTAAAAATAAGATGCCTTATATTATTGAATAATA
>NW_015510334.1:0-1369 GCF_001515645.1 Sinocyclocheilus grahami
ATGCATGAGATCAACATTTTTCTCAGAATAATAAGGTGCGTTCTGTCTGTTGTTGCATTCAACATAACACAGGATTTCACAGTATGTTTAAAAGAGAGAATTGTCTTTTCTTTCCAACAGCCCAAAGGCACATTTACTGAAAACCATACACTATGATGTGCAAACCTCAGACCTCTTTCAAAAATATGTGCAATTGAATTCGGACTTTGGCTTCAGATGGCACACCATCAAATACAGTCACATGAAGACCCATCATACACTGAGGAGACACAATAAGCCCTTACTAAAAGGACACAGGCTTTTCAGAGTGAACTATATGCGTTTTGAACATTTCAGTACTACGGTACTGTATAAGTTGCAGGAGAAAGAACACACACATTTCAAACTTTACCTGAATATGCAGAATAAGTCACAAGAAACCGTGCTGAAAACAAACAAACTGCTCTTTGAAATTCTATGGCTTCTTGGGTGTCCAGAGGGGATATTGGTTTTACTGTAAAGGCGAGGAACTCAAAGCGTGACTGTGATTTTTCCTATGAATATCAATATGTGTCAGGCTTAAAGAAAGCACTTATTCTCCTAACACCTGTCTTAAATTATTTAGTGTGTACACTATATGTCAAAGAGAAAAGCTCTTTAAATAGATAAAGTTCTTATGCTGATGCTACGTATCTCCCTCGTGGCCTATTCCTCTGTTGTGTCTAAATGCCTAACAGCCGCTGGCATCTTAATCTCATTGAGTCTGATGACCTCCTCAGTCTTGATGGAGGGAAGATATGGATTGTGTTTCTCTCCAATCTTTTTCATTCACACTGAGTGTTTATATTCAAGTCAAACCTCAGTGAAACTCTGACCTGAGCTGTACAGCTCCGGATGTCAATTAAGAACACTGGACCCATGAGTCACCGTGCACCTGCATTAACACAGATAATGAAGCTGAGGCACTTAATGAACTGTATTGTACCATGAGTCTATTGTAACATAAATAATTGGATGATGTCTATTTCTGGAAGCTTTTAGCAAATCACATGTTTGAAGAAACTGGTTTAGTTTTTGCATATTCTTATGTTCGCGTGTTATAAGTTAGTTCACTCTACACACACACACACACACACACACACACACACACAACACTACTCATCTTCTCTGTCTTTTTATAAAGGAATTGGAAGAAATGCTGAAGTCTGATTGTGAGTTATCATTTGATTATAATGGTTCCTTGTTTGGATGGACCACAAATACCCAAGAGAGCTAAAGTGGTGAAAACTGTAAACCGACAAGAAACCTGTCAAGCTATTATATTTTGCTTTAAAAAAAGGGGCTCTTTGTGTCACGGTGCAGGGTGCCTTCTCGGCTTCCCCTGTGGTCT
>NW_015510334.1:3449-4567 GCF_001515645.1 Sinocyclocheilus grahami
TTTATTGTGTTTTCATTTTCATCCACTTACAATGCTGCATTACTGTTATTACTGGCCTCACTTATAAATTAATCCAAAATGCTTTCTGTCTTGTACGGGTGGAGTGACATGTGTAATATCTATGATGGGCTCATTCTATCATAGCCTTTAGTAGTGGACGAGAGCAGAATGATGAAATGCTGTTTCGGAGGGAAGCCAAGTGCCACGGTCCCATGAGCTGACATGTGACTTGTGCGACTTCTTGTTGCACCGAATCCTAAATGCACACGCAGACAGAGACAGCGAGCTGGAGAGAGACTGTAGGGAAATCAGTGAAGGAGAGGTTTATGAATAAGAAATGAGAGACAAGCAGGATTTCAAAATACAGTATGCAATCTGGAGATGTGAGTAGCACATATAAATGTTCTATATTGGTGACTGTGATTTTGCCAAGTAGGCTATGTTCTTGGGACAACATCCTAGTTCGCCCTGAAACAACCTTCCTATGAGCCAATGAGATTTTTGTGATACTGTCTATTTTTGAATGAAGTATTCTTTTAAATATATAGTTCACCCAAAAATGAAAATTCTGCCATCATTTAATCACCCTCATATCGTTCCAAACCCACGAGATGTTTAATCTTAGAAACACAAATTAAGATATTTTTAATGAAACCTAAGTTAGGATTCTTTCCCTCCATTGAAAGTCCAGATAACCAAAACTTTGATGCTTAAAAACGTTTGTAAGGAGTTCATAAAAGTAATACATATAAATCAAGCAGTTTATAGAATTAATAAATATAATGAATTTAGGCTTTTCTTTATGTCTAAACGATGATAAACATACATAGAGCTCATCAAATATGGTAAACACAGAAGCATAAACGCATGCTTGATAACCAATGAGGTTTGTTCTCATGACAGACCACATGTGATGCACTCTATGAATTTAAATAAAAAGCCTAAATTAAATCTGTTCATATAAAATGATCATATCTCTTCACAAGACTTATTATAAATATCTGGAGAGAAACAAAATCTCCATTCAAAGTGCTGCTTTCAAGCCATTAACGGCAGTTTGAGTGAAGATGTCAAGCTATTAACCATGGTTTTGGCGCAGATTGCTGAAAAGAAAAAAA
>NW_015510334.1:5043-12402 GCF_001515645.1 Sinocyclocheilus grahami
ATCTCACTTATGTATACCCTATGAAGTCCACTTTGCAGGGATTTCAGGGGAAGCCAACAGTGTTTCCAATGACAGCACTACTACGAGTCTGCTTGTAAAGCCATAGTGTTTCAAATACTGTTTCCGAGTCCAAGCCTTCACTCCATTTCAATTGAGATTACTATCTCAACAGGCGTTTAGGAGCACTTTTCATTCATAACACACCTTTAAACTGAATCTTTAAAAATGCAGTGTACCGTCTCTGGGATCACATATATTATATGACAAATGCCTCAGGCTCCACAGGAAAAACCATAAAAGCATGCTATCTGAATTAGCATCACATAAGTCATGGAAATACAAGGTATATGTTGTTAGTTTTACTCTCTTCACCTGTAGTGCAGTGACGGTAATGTCATTACCTGCTTCTTAACTACCATAGTGCAGTGCATCATTGTAGATACTTTAATAGCCAGTCACGACTTAATAGCCGTTTCCCAAAATCTTAGTAACATGGTCACAACAATATTGGACTGTCAATAATGACGTCAAGTACAGGTTTTGGAGTAATAACTTCTGCTAGTTAATCAATTAAATATCACTTTTAATGTCAGATTATTATAGTTTTACACAAAACAACAGAAAGCCATTTTTATAATGTTAGCATGCTATATGAAACTGGCTCATACTTTATTCCTGTAGACTATATGTGGTTCATTTATTCAGCAGCTGTCTCCACAATTTAATTTTGCTTAAATGCTGCTGTAATGAACATGGCATTTGAGGACTGCTTCACTGTTTCTGTTCCCTGTCGTTATATTTAAAAGGTTCCCTTTCGCCCAATCCTGCACAGTTCAGCTCCAACCCTAATCAATCTCAACTGACCCAGCTAATTAAGATCTTCAGAAACACCTGATTATTATAGACAGGTGTGTTGGAGCAGGGCTGGAACTGAACTGTTGGTGTGCCCAAGAACATGAACTATGTAAGTCCTCATGTCGTATTAACACAAAACTATGCTTCTACCCGCAAGTTGAAAGCTGTAGTTCCAACCACACAAGTTTGCGATGCTGTTTGCGAATGTTCATTGGAACTGTTGGTGCATTCGAGTCACGTTGGATAGATCGTATTTACGAGTTGAACACACATGAACGCCACCACAGAGTCATAATTATGAGTGGGGAATTCTGATCTTTCTTTAGGCCCTGAGTTTCCGAGTTGGGGAGTGTCAGTGAGAAAACATGTCTGATGCAATTGATGCATCTGTACTGACATTATTAAAGGGGTCATACGATGCAATTTAAAATGGTCCTTTCTCTTTGGAGTGTTACAAGCTGTTCGTGCATAGATAAGATCCCTAAAGTTGCAAAGACTAAAGTCTCAAACCCAAATAGATGGTTGCTGAGGAAATACATCAACTTCACGCTGTGGATTGCCGGATCGGCTTTCACCGTTTACGAGTCCAGCCCGGGGTCGTCACATGTGGTTGCCGCAAGCCCGCCGGCCGCGTCGTTCTCAAGCCCGCCGGCCGCCGCTTACTCAAGCCTGCCGTGTGTGACGCTGTGTGTTTCATTGTGAAAGCGAAACTACTTTGTTTGGTCTTCAAAAAAGGACACAACTAGAAATCAGTGGTTAAGTTGTATTTACAACACTGTTCCAGAACAGTTTAACCCAAATATTCAGATGTGTGCAACGCATTTTATGGAGGACTGTTTCCTGAACATGCAGAGTAGAATACAATGCTGTGCACAAAGGCTGTTTCTATAAAGTGGGGAAGTTCCAAATTTGCACGTTTTTTTATATTTAAAGAATTTGCCACTGACGATTCAAACGCGAGTTTTGAGCATTGTAGAGTAGCGCTTGTTGTTTGTCGTTTCTCCGATCACAAATGCAGACATGGTTTTATGTTTACGCGGCACGATACCCAATGCGTAAAAAGACAGTATAAGTCATTATAATCAGTAATTATGTCCCCACTGGATACAACAACTGCCTCGTTTATAATGGGTTTTATTGGTGTTGTCTCATCACGCCGGGACATGGCATCACAGTATGGTAAGGGGCATAACATTTCCGTCACACGCTTGAGGTATTCAGCCAATCACAACGCACTGGATAGCTGGCCAATCAGCATACACCTCGCTTTTCAGACCGATGAGCTTTATAAAAATCGACGCGTTTCAGAAAGGCAGGGCATAGAGGTAGTTCACTATTCACTAATCAGTACAATTTTTTCATACCTCCCAGAGGACTACTAAGAACTACTATATATAGGTTAAAAATTTATGCGAGTAATGGATATGTATTAATTCTAAAGTGAAGATCTCAAGTAATTCAGAAGGAATTACTAATTATTCGGATCCAGTGAAAAGCATGATAACTCCATAGCAGTCACTGTAGGCTTTTGAGGTTTTTGTGAGGTTTTGGATAGTAATAACATAAGTATTACTAAATCCTTCAGAAGGAGTTACTAATTATTTGGAGCAGCATTCTAATGTGAAGATCATGGCAACCGACTAGTAATGATTCAAGTGTTACCAAATCCATCAGAACAAAACCTTATTTTCCAAAACCTTACAAAAACCTTAAAAGCATACAATGACTTCAGTCATTACTAGTTGGTTAACACAATCTTTACTTTAGAATGATATATTATGCATTATTCAAATGAATTATGAACCTGCATATAGTAGTTCTTAGTAGTCCTCTTGGAAGTATAAAAAAGGTTACACTTTATTTTAAGGTGTCCTTGTTACAGTGTAATTATACATTTAAGTATTGAGTAATATGAATTAACTACATACTATGTGGTTAGGGTTAGGATTAGGGTTTGGCTTAGGGGGTACTTGCATGTAATTATGCATAATTAATTGTTATTATAGTATGTACATGTAACATATGCAACAAGGACACCTTATAATAAAGTGTTACCAAAAAAAAAAAGTAGTTATTTTTTAGTTAATAGTGAACTACCTGCAATTACTGAGTTATTACTTACTAATTTATAGTTTCTTGTTAGTATTACATTACTCATTTGTTCCTGTGTAACTTCATTAATAACGGAACAGTATGCTAAAGTTTTAACCAAAAAAAAAAAAGTAGTTATTTTTTAGTTAATAGTGAACTACCTGCAATTACTGAGTTATTACTTACTAATTTATAGTTTCTTGTTAGTTAATACTAGTTACTAAAATGTTAATATTACATTACTCATTTGTTCCTGTGTAACTTCATTAATAACGGAACAGTATGCTAAAGTTTTACCAAAAAAAATAAAAATAGCTGAATTGCATGTAGAAATGGTATGTTGTCATCTTGCTCTGACTAAATTGACTTGAACGCACCTGACATTGTAATTACAACTTCCCAACTCATAAACACAATCTTCCCAAGAGAACTTGAATGCACCACATGGCTTCTTGAAAAAGAATCAATGAACTAGTAATGACAGAAGGCTACTGACACTTTTGGGAAATGCACCCCTGATTGGCTGTGTTGTGTGACTGTCACATCATGAGCCATTTTTGCATTTCAGTATGGACTATGGACAGACAAACTGAATATAGTTGGAACACACCTGGTTATTAGGGACATTTCGACAAGTAATGATAGATAATGTTCGACAAGAATAGCCTGCTATCAAAGGATCAACAAAACATGGTCCCACTTGACAAAACCACAACCACCTTTTATGTGTAGTGTTGTAATTTTCTTCAAAAAGACAGTTATTCAAGCAACAAACAGTGGTTTATTCTCAAGTTTACCTCCAAGGATTAATCCATTTTCTTTGATCTGCATCCTGAGTCTTTAAATGCTACTTTTATTGACCACAAGGTGACACCAAACACTCACAAAAATACCCTTGAGATTAATTTGGCTGCTGCTTAAGAGTTAATATTCACTGCATCCTATGGATTTAGAGCTTCACTATATTTAGCTTGGGGAATAACAGGGAAAATTATGAACACTTACATAGGAATGCTGACAATATTGCTTTCCACCCAAACCACAAAGCTATTTTCCCCTACACCGCAGTTAAACATGAAATCTCGGGTATCAGTGTGTGTGTTTGTTAGGGTGTGTTTGCGTGGAGAAAGCCTTATGTCAATACATCAGTTATCACAGCTGACTGCCTCCTCAGCTTCCCCTTTATGACACCATGCCATTTTCTGACTCTCAGCTGCTGAAAGAAATGAAAGCCGCAGATGGTAAATAAGCCAGTGCTGCAAAATGCACAGGATCCTGTAATGAGTGTTTAGTGCATTCCAGAATTAAAATATCTGCCCCTTTTTCTGTATATAGACCCTATACCAATGGCCCAACTGGATTTGTTGTGCCCCCTCCCACCATTTCAACCCAAAGTAGAGAAGCTTGCCAGCAAATTCCCATTCTTAGATAATGAAGATGTAGTCCCTGCTCACCAGGAAGTGCCTGGAAGGTGGGAGGTGACAGATGGGCGACGCGAGCATCCATATGGCAACCCTTGCCTCACCTTCACCGCTCCTATCAGCCACCCTGATCTGAGACCTCCTTGCCTCCTCCCTCTCTAATCGCTCTGCTAACTATTACAGCACAGACGCTTTTCCCTGACCAGCTGAAAAGGCCAGGCTCTGCTTGAAGCCTACTCCATTGCAGGTCTCAGTTGGAAGTGTGGAGGTAAATGAGAATCCGATGATGGATCGGCGTCATGTGTGGGGGATGCTGTGGGTGGTATATCACAGCCAGTGTCCTCGGCATATCCGTGTCGCTCCACCTCTCATCACTGTAATGAACTCAAGGGAGTACGCAGGCACTGTGATAGACCCACAGGCTGCAATCTGTTTGATTAGCGCAATTTACAAATTACTCGAGTCTCCGCTACCATCCTCAGACCATGGCATTCATCACAGACTGTTTCACTTACTAGATTACAATTTTAATTAAATAAATAAAGGGGTTTGTCTAATGCGTAGCTATGCATAAGAAAAGGCAGCTGTGCATAGTGGCGATAATCGGTTATGGCTACCGTGTGTCTATATAGATAAGGCAAGATTTGCATGAAAGGATGTAATGTTATATGTTCCGTGCATCGTGCAATTACCGTTAGCGGTATTTTCTCTCTTGATCCGGTGTGTTTTATGGCCAATTGATGGCTGGATCAATAAACAAGCAGATAGGATTTGAAACATAATTATAGAAATAAATCATTTTAGAGACTAGTCTGTTTTTTTTTTTGTTCTGCTTGTTTGTAGCAGCTGCATAGCTGAAATATGCAAATTTACATTTACATTTGTATAGATGAGTCAGTGTTTGCTTAATATGCAAATAATGCATCTGCAGGGTAATGCCTCAGGTTGATTCTTTCTCTCTGAAGGTTTTTAAGGCACATCTATCAACACGAGATGACAAGTCTGAGTACAATTATTCAGATATAATATTCCTGGGTAAACTTATAGACTTTTTGAAAATCTTTCTGTAAATTAAAAGGCACTTGATCCCGCCCCCCCCTATACAAAATATTGATACTTGTACATTTTAAATGCAATTGTGCACAGCACTTTGCTAAACTAAGGTTGCTAGGTGCTTTATAAATAAATTGAACATTGAACATTGAAGTGTCACTCGAGTCAAAATATGTGACCCTGGAGCACAAAACCTGTCTTGTCGCTTGGGTATATTTTTAGCAATAGCCAAAAAAACATTGTACCGTAAATATATCAAAACTTAATTTTTGATTAGTAATATGCATTGCTAAGAACTTCATTTGGACAACTTTAAAGGCAATTTTCTCAATATTTAGATTTTTTGTTTTTTGCACCCTCAGATTCCAGGCCTTTTTTTCCTAACAAACCATACATCAATGGAAAGCTTATTTATTCAGCTTATTTATTCAGATGTATACATCTCAATAATAAAAAAAATACCCTTGTGACTGGTTTTGTGGTCCAGGGTCACATATGTGCATTTAACATACAAAGTGTGTGCTTTATTTAACTGGGTTGACTAGTAAATTAATCATAAATATTGAAAATAAAGTAAACAATAATTAACAATAAATAATAAACAAAAATAGAAAAAATTATGATAAAAGAAAAATAAATTCAATTCAACTGATTTAAAATTAATTGCATTTATCAAGACATTTATTTGTTTGTTTTCCTATTATTACATTAATTCATGTATTTTAATTTCAGCAGGTTTGGGCCTACATTCCATATAAATATGGGAAGAAGTGTTAACATTAAAATAGAAGAAGCAAATATTTGTCTCCCAAACAAGAGCAAAATAGCACTTTATTTCAAATAAAACCAAAATTACAGTCTTATCTGGGTATAGCTAAAGAACTCTCTCAAAAATAATCATGTATTTAAGAAAGAAACCCAAATTTGAGCACAAATGCATTAGCACACGAGCTTTACCAGGCTTATCGCTGTGGCACTGTGAATGCCTCATGGCAAGGTCAACAGCCCAGCAGAGTCAGCTGGATGCTTTTTTTCTGCTTGCTCTGCAGGGCGGATGAGGTGTCCAAAACCAAACATGACCAGTGGGCAGTGTTTACATCCTTACAAAAGGACACACTCCATTTTAATGAATTGTTTAGAAGGCACATTTTTATGCCTCCATGAATTCAGTGGATGAATACAGACAACTCTCTACTACTACACTGAAAAAAAAGGTCTAGAAACAATTTACATTCAGAAATGTCTAGTAAATTTCACAATTAATTGCAAATAAATGACAATTAACACATTAAATGAACATTAAATTTTGGTTACCCTTTAGTTTGGGACTAGTGACTACGACTTTTGCCCTCAATAAACTCCTATTTCCTGTTTATTAATAGTTAGTAAGGTAGTTGTTAAGTTTAAAATATGGTCATACAGAAAAAGGCATTAATATGTGCTTTATACGTACTAATAAACAGCCAATATGCTAGTATATGTATGCTAATAAGCAACTAGTTAATAGTGAGAATTGGTCCTTAAAATGTTACCAAAAGTTTTAAGTAGAAAGACTGAAACAGTATTTTCTCCAATAATCTGTTTAATTTACAACTTTGAAAAATACGTTTTATAGTGTATGTCTTTTAGCATTACTGATACTGTTTGAATATAGGGCTGATGGATCATGTGAATGAACTCATCTCCCTATGGAAGACTGGAACATGTAGCTTTTATTGTTAAACCAATATCTGTCATTTTATGTCAGTATTTTCCAGTAACTGGTTCTCTGATTTGGTTAAATCAAGGAAAATCACACCACCCAACTGCAGAGTGAATGAATCAAAGTGTTACGGGGCTGATGAGACGTGAGACGTGCGGATCCAAGTGCAATGCTTTATTAATAGACATGGTTGAAACAGGCAAGGGTCAGATAATGGCAACAGGTATGTAGGAGGCA